>NW_027097919.1:0-160000 GCF_019320115.1 Miscanthus floridulus | reverse complement strand
GTACGTGTTATGCCACCGACATAGAACGTGATTTCCACCTTAGGCTGGCAATTTCGTGAGGACGAATAGGACGAGCATGCATCATGATTATGCTTGTGCATAAATATGCTTCCCTCACCTTGTTCTAATGCTAAGTAACTTGTGATCAATGTGGTGTCACTATTTTCCCTATGTGAAGCTAGCCAAAATGCCTTGTCCCATGCTGCTTGAATAGCTATGCTTGAAGTTAGTGTGTGATTAGCTTTGCCCCGTATGTTGGCTTCCAAAGGAAATAGATGACGAGTTAATAATTAACAAAAAGTTCACCCCTTTGAAAACTAAATTGCTAAAAGTAAGTAAAACTTGTTTTGTAGAGATATCCACCTACTTAGTAAAAAGGAAACAAAAGATAACAGTGCCTTACCACCATGTTATGCGTGATATGTGTAGTGGTGTTGTTGTAGGTGACTGCTTGTTATGTATGAGCTTTGTGCTTCGTAATAGCCATTTAAGCTAATTGGATCGAGTGTTTCAAAATGCTCACTTAAGACCATGATGTAGGCGTGGATGCTCGTTATCTAGGTAGTGCCGTAGTTGTCACCCTTTTGTCCTCGATAAGCATACAAGTGTCAAATAGCTTTATCCTAAAACAATGCTCAAATTACGTAATTGCACAGTTGTCGTCTCCAATTAGGTTCTCTCTTGGGAGCCTAAACCTGTACACGTGGTTGCTAGCCTTGAACGTTGTGCTACGAAGACTTTATCTATGCCTTTGCTTGACCTTAGGCCCAAGCTTAGTTCCCTTGAATGCTTGCATGTTTCGTGGTTGTCCCGCTCCTGTGTGGGAGGACCCTGCTCAAAAATCCTTGTTAGATCTTATTGCTCCTTCTTTTACAGATGATCTGGTGCAACACTAATCGCTATCTATCCTAGCTTTGGAACCTTTTCCTCATAGATCATGGCATTGCTTTATCAACTCAATCCCTAGTCAGTGCAATGGCTCTGTCCCTCGAATCTCATTTATTTTGCCTCCAACCCTTTCAAGTCTCTGGATGTTTATCAGTCTTGATCTTATGATGCTACTTGACAAGACCAAATCTCATGTTAATCTTTATCTGGTAATCACTTGGGTGGACACAAGACGTATATGGAAATTAGCAAAAGTCTCCTGCTTAGTTGCCTTTGGCAATTAGGCTATGTTCTTTTGCGCTGTGTTTTGATCTTCTGATCGCCTCCTTGTTGATTCCTAACCTTGTGACTATCCTTGTTTGCTATCCCTCTTTTGCACAATACTTGTTCTTACAATCTAATTGGTGCCACTGGAAATTTTGCTTTGGTTGTATGATCAGTAATGGTGCCACGATTAACGATCTATAGTGCCACGACGGAACCTAGGGCCTCCTTGTGGGCGGCCGACGCATGGTTGTGCTGCTAGGTGCGTGCTGGTATCGAGGTTTCTAGTCATGATCCATTGCCGAACTGTACTGATGTGTTATTTTCACGTGAGCTCTTCCTTGGTTATCTCTCCATATCTTATCGAAGATCCCTATATCAGACCGAAAGTAGTAGAGCTTCTGGTTGAAGTCACAAAAAGGATAACCTTTGAAGAACTGGTCATCGACATAAACATTAACAGACTACAAGAGGTGGTAGACAAGTGACTCCACTTGGTTGTCCCAGTATTAACGTCCGTCACCTAGTGAACAACTTATGTCATCATTGTTGGATCAGAAAGGCGCACAACACTTAATGTTGGACAAGTTGTTAGTCAGGTAAGAATCGAACGTCACATTATGATTATGACCTGGCTATCCAAGTCTTGATTATTATGTGCATGATAATCGCACGGTCGAGATCAACCATCTCTAGTGTGACCCCTTGCCTACTGACTTCAATGGCGACCATCTGTTATGCGTCAATCACAACTAGGTGGGCAAGAGTGAAGGTTTAGAACTTTTAGTGTTGAGAGACAACTGATTAGTTACTAGTAGGAAGCTTAACCTCTAGCTAGGTGACAACTTTTTGCTAATTACGAAGGCTATGTCTCACAGAGCAATGATAAGCAATGTGATAGCAAGCCATTTAGCAATGTAGCTACTGCTTTGTTTTCCAAAACCTGTGCTATCAAGTCAATGCCATCTTGGATAATCACACAGATAGTGCAAGACGTTGTATCGGCTATGTAGGTGCTAGCAAAAAAAACACATCCCTAGTTTTGATCAGCATCATCGTGCCCTAGGTACCACAAACGGGTTTGTTCAAGGCTCTATTGGACGTAGTGCCAGAGAATATTCAGAAATGGTTCCTTGTCTTTATAGGGATGCCCTCCATGTGGAGTAATGCTTTGCGTCCTATGAAAATAGCCCACAAGTCCAATGCTTGTGCATAATTAAGTTGGTGTCAAGAACGATGGTTGAAGTGTTACCAGAGAAGCATGTGAGGAAAACTCTAGCCTCCATCCTCAGCTAGGGAAAGGCTGCTGCTGCTATGAGAAAGGTTAGAGAGTGCAAAACACACACCTCAACGTGTGAAGCAAAGAAAAGGGAGAACACGAAATCTATCCAGATTTTTGTGGCACTAAACCGGTTATCTTCAAGCCGGCGATTAGTGACTCAAACGAAGTTGGATTGACCCCAAACTTGGTGATCTCATTCCTTGCTTAGGACCCTTCAATGTCTTAAGTCGGTTTGAGTATTGGTTGAGTAAAACATCGGATTTGAGAGATATCTTGTCGGCTTGGTTTGCTGCCATTTCAGAACAGAGCAGTTTTGCTAGATGAACTGTTTGGATGGTCAAACGGTGTCCGGTTGAGTTGAATTTTGGTGAGTAGTTAGAAGACCCATGGATCTACATGCCCACCAAAATTTGTGCATATTGGAGCAGTAGTTTGTGAGATATGAATAGAAAACAAAAGGGTACAGAATCTGCAATTTCGCTGTGACCGCGATCATCCTTTGCATTAGACGGTTGTGTTTGTAATTCATACCAAGAAATTACAACTTGTAGGTATATTGCTGTTAGACAACCCTCCATACCCTTGAGAAGATTAATTGCACCCCTATGTGCCTTGCTTTTGCCCTCTTAGATCAGCAATGTGTGAGCAATCAAGGTGTTCTAGAAGTCAAATTGTGACTTGCAATTCGAATGTAATTGGAAAGGTGTCAAACCATAGATTTTTGGATTATGGTTTTTGAGATATCGATTGGCCTAAGAATGGAAGCCTCGACGTCAAATATAGTTTAAGAAAGCTGGTTTTGCTACAATGCAAGTCAACCAACTTGCTGTGCAACTGCACCACGAAGGCAAATTTTACTTAACCTGCTTGGTAGTGAACTAGTCCCTAGTTTTGTGATTACTTGCAACTTATGTTGTCCTCCAAGCCTCGCTAACATCCTTCTGCGTCAATGGTTCTCCAATGCTGACATGCCTTTGGTACCTTATATGTGTTTTTACCCAATAGGTTGCATCAGACTCAACCCAGATCACTGTTGCAACTTGGATCCAAAGGCTCCCTAAGGAATGGTCGTCAAAAACGCTGAGTCAACAGAGTCAGCTATCACATTCACCGCTCAGTCAACAGACTTAGGTAATATAGTATTGTTATCAGAGAAAGAGCACTGCACACATGGAACATTATGTAGCTTTCCATCAGTGGAAATATGAGTGAGTGCACCGCTACAACCAGTTTGGATATTGGTTAACTAGCTTCTCATGTCCTCAAAGGATGTTTACCCCGTCTATGATCACATCCTTTACGAGAAGTTGTGCTCAAGCCACTTTAGTAGAGAACTGCTTTTCAACCCTTGGGAACAAATATAGCACCGTTGCAAGGAATATCCGTCAACCGACTGCGATCTAGTGCAAAGTCCATAAGTTCTATGCTATATCCACTACGGAAGTAGAGGCTACAAGTATTTAGTTTATGCTTGTATCACTCTTCGTACATCGAGGACGAAGTACATAGGATAGTGCTATCTTGGATTCCTTCCAATGTAATAATGCTTTATGGACGCCAACGAAGGAAATTCTTCAGACAACAGCTTACGACGAAGGGCAAGTATCAGAAAGTGTCGTGACCAAATTAGTCTCTCTGATACTCCAAAGTTAAGTAGCCTAATGCTATCACTGATGTTGGAAACTGGATGACAAGTTTCTCTTCCCTTAAAAGTCTTTCGCACCGAATCTCGGGACGCGATTCCTTTAAGGGGGGAGGGCTATAACACCCTAGGTGTTTGTCACTAGTTAAGCAATGGGTTTGAGCTCAAACATGACATGTCAAGTGGTAATGAAGGTGTCAAGATCAAATCTACATGATGGAGCTCCAACTTAAACTTGGGCCACGCACATTTGCTTACATATGGACCCTTGTTAAGATTATGCAAGAGTAATGTTAAATATGCTTATTCCATGTACATTACATCCACATGCATCCATCTAGACCTGTGGAAAAGTTTCATGAAGTTTGGAATCAAAAAGTCGCATGAAATGATAAGTCATATCTTTGCATGAATTGCTTTATCAAGTGGATGGAAACCTAAGAAGTCAACCAAACCTTGCAACCTTGCTCAAACAACTCTAATTGAACTCTACAACAAAAGTCATGAAGGGTTTGTGTTGAGCACATGTCAAGAAAAGGCCTCAATTGGTCGAAAACTCTAATTCTAGGGTTAACGAGATGCTGCTTTGACCAAAGTAAAAGAATGGTTTGTATTCAAGATACAAGGTTTGACCTTAAATAAAAGTTGTAGTATAGTTTGTGTACTACAAACTTTATTGAAGGACCCAAGTCTAAATCTATCTCTAAGCTTGACAAACAAAGGTCACAAGATTGATTCTACTGCAGTTTTCAGCACTTAGAATTATTCTAAGTCTGGAGTTTCGCTAAGCAACGACGTTGGCATTCCACGTTCTCCAAATTTCGTTAAGCAACTCGACTTGGTCCAAAGATAAAAGTTGGAGTGTACATGATGGAGATTAGCATGTATAAAGATGGCACTCATTGGACTTCATTTTGACCATCAATTTTGGACTTTTGTTAATCGCTGTCAACGCGCTGACACTATCACTTTGGGGCATAATTACTTGCTGATCTAGAGCTCTAATGACCTTGGTCTCTAAATGAAAAATGAAGAGCAGTTCATGGCCTTCAAACTTCATTTTAGGCCCAAAGTCCAATTCGCACCCGAGATGGCCCAAATCTGCTCCCCACCATGTCCACTCCGACGCCCGCCACCTGCTCGACCGAATACCGACGTGGCGTCGTGCATGGATGTCGTGGGCCCTGCCATTGCCGACGCGTGCCCTGCTGTGTGGCTCGTGCTCCTACCTCCTCTTCATGTCGGTGTGGTGGCATAGTCTCCCACTCCACTTCCGCTCACTCCCTCTGCGCTCCTCACTCACCCTTCGTCGCTTTCTCGCGCTGTGAAGTCATGCGCGGCCGCGTCCGCCATGGCCGGCTGGCCAAGTTTGCCGCCGCCGCGTTCCCGCCGCCCCGAGCTCCCTCGAGTCCTACCGTGTGCACCAACACCTTCCCCGTCGTGCGCCGCCCCTTCGGCTCCCCTTTTCCGGCCACCGCAGCCGCCGTAGCGCCATCGCCGCCAGAGCAGCCGTAGGCGCTCCGCCTGCTTGCGCGGCCGGCAGGCCACAGGCCGCCTCGTGCCGAGCTGGGAAGCCCAGAGGGTGAGCACGGGCCCATGGTCCCTCCCCGCCACTTCCCCCACCGGCGACGAGGCTCCTCCGGCCGGCAAACAGCGAGCTCCTGTGCTGCTCCTTCAAAAATCGTGAGCAGGGACCTTGTCTTAAAATTCGAGAAAAGGGAAGGTCCTAACTGCGAAGTCAGTGACTCATGTGAATAGTGCCATAAGGACTGGTTTGTAATTATTTTGCAAGAACTTTGGAAATTCATAGTAAATCGTAGAAAATTCGTAAAATAGTAAATGTGGACTTTTTGGAATCCTTGTGAAATTCTCTATGTACTAGATCTATAATATTACATGTTTTAGTTTAAAGGTTTAGCTGTAAAAATAGATTTATGCAGTTAGGTTTTTAATGCTAGTTGTATTTGTCTTTTTTTATAACTGTAGTTATTTTGCTCAAATAAATGTGAAATTTTTATGGAGTGCTCATAAGGTTATTGTTGTTGTCTGGTAAAAATTTCAGAAGTGTAGGATTTATATTTTAAGAGTTATAAAAATAACAAATGTACTGTATTGCTTTGCAACAACCCTGAATAGTCCTGCATGCTTGAATTAATTGGCTTAGTTAAGTTATGAATCATGACTTCATGATAATACATGAGTTGTAGTACTTTTATTAAGCTTTTCAAAAAGATAAATATCATGATTTTTGGTTAAGTAGATCTTGAGTTATACTTGCTTAAATATCAGTGGCTGTTTCTGCCCAAACTCTGACAGGGTTACCTTGTTGGTATTGTGGGTCCTTCTTAATAGTAGAATTAGCTTTAGGTGTTTACAACAAAGTTGTTTAGAATTTGGTAAGCTTTCTAAAAAGTCTAGAACCACATTTATTGGACATGTATAACTCCATTTATAGCTGTTTAAAGTGGCATGTCAGTTTCTGTTTATGTTTTCCACAGAGATTCAATTATTGGATTAATTGACCCTTCTAACTATAGAATCATCTTAATATGAGAATAAGAAAGTTGTAGGTAACTTCCTAGGCTTTTCAAAAAGTTATGGTTCATGTTTGTTGGAGGTCTAGAACTCCAGTTGTGCTTCTCTGATGTTCTTATCAGTTTTTTGTACCACTGCTGTTGGGTTGCAATTGCAGTTTTGCTTGTGCAATTATATTCGTGGTGTAAATGATGTTTACTATGGTTGTAGTGAATACAAAAGTTGTACAAAATTTCATGATCTTGCTTGTATTCAAATTGTGAGGTCATAGACCAGATAATGTAGGAGTTACATGACTTTTAAGTATTTGGTCAGGTTTTAATTGTATTATGAGCAGATCTAAAAGATGCTAGTGTTTGATCTAGTTATGATTTGAATGAGCTTTTGGTGATAATAACAAAGTTGTATAAAATTCTATAATATTTCCAGAATGTCTTCTTGTAAGTCATTTGGATTTGTGTAACTCCAGTTATAGCTAAATCTTGTAGCTGCTGTTTGCATGTCCAGAAATTGGCAGATTCCAATTATAGTGTTTGCTTATATATTGTTAAGTGTGACTTATGCCTTGAATGATGACTGAGTTAGAGCACCTGAGATCTTGGGAAACTTGTGTCATGCTTGGTGTTGTCGTCTTCTTTGCCATCTTAGCATGATAGATTGTGTGATGTTTAAGTTAAGCATCGCAAAGTACTTAAGTGTGTTAGTGTAAACTATGCTTGTCTTGCTTGCTATTTTGTGATGCGTCTCATGGTACTATTCTTCATATTTATGCACTTGTATATTGCATCTCATCTAGGTACGCTAGATGCACCACGTGAAGGATGCGATGTTGGAGCCAAACCCGAAGATTTGGTTTGGTGGATATATCCAGAAGATGGAAGGACTAAGCAAGTGCTAGGACCGGAGATGTCCCCATGATGGTGCAAGCTAACTGAACTAACTTGTGTCGGATCCCAGGCAAGCCCCGGAGCATATTAGGCCTCCTAATTTCTGAAATGCAGTTAAAGTATTATTGTTACATATATATATTGTTGCATTAAGTTTAGGTGTTGGATGCAAACACTTGCTGCATTGGTTATCCAATCCTTGTCCAGATATTGATACCCTGAATCCTATGTAGCTCAGGCTCGTGTAGTGCTTAGCCCTGCTTAAACGCGGTAGAAGTCAGGTGATTTCCTGTCACCTGCGAGATATAGGAATATACATATGGCACGGTTGGCTATATTTGCTATCGTGGAAAAGAACCTGTCTTAATTTGAAATGAAGACCGGGCGGAGGCTTGCCGGTTTGCAGTGACTCCGTCTGTGTCGCTTAAGGACTGAATCTTGGAGCCTTTCCTGTTCATGTTGAACGCATGCCTCTCTCTTAGTTGGCCGGGTCTGGAGACCGACCACGAAGCCGAGTAGCTCACCTCAGGCCGGGAGTCAATAAGTATAAAGTACGCCTCGGAAGGGAGCCGTAGGCGTGAGTCCAAGGGCAGGTGATTTAAAAGTCCTTATCATCCTGGTAGAAGGGTAATCCCTGAGAGCGCTGGCGCTGATCGAACCCGCGAATTTGGTTCCTGAGTTGTAACAAAGGTGACCCACGGCTACTCTTGCAAAGTATGCCAGGGTGAGAGTTAGGAATACCCCCTCAGCTGAGTTGTAATTCGATTCGAGTCGCCGTCTCTCCCGGTTAGTGAGAACTTGATGGGCTTATCTCCAAAGTAGATACACTAAATAACATAATGGTTCAGAAATGATGATATGATAATGACAGCCTTATTATACCTGCTATGGTTAATATTGTTTGCTCCTAATAAGTGAGTGCTCTAGTACAGGTGCAAATCTAGTGGATAGGTAAATGATGATAAACTTGATGTGAAGTTTAAATAGGTTACTATTTTCATAAGCTCTTTTATGCAACTATGTCAAGCTAGCCCACCTCATAAGCCTTGCATGACCCTTGGTGTCCTTTATTTCTGGTTTTGACGGGTAAGTCTAGCTGAGTACCTTCTCGTACTCAAGGTTTATCCCACCATGTTGCAGGTGAAGTTCTCAGCCTGTGAAGATGGTGGCTAACCACCGGTGGCTCGGTGATTCTATAGTTACTTCTCATCTATATGCTTTTGTCGGATGATGTCACTTATGCTAGCAATATATTTGGAACTTATATTAATGTAATCATTTGAAAGCTATGTTGTTTTCACTAAGCGATTTTGAAACCAAAACTCATACTTTTATTTGTGAACCCATTTGTATTATTATTTTCGCTGCAACCCTATGTATGTGATGTGTATTTGCTTAATCACGCGATCTTGGTTGTGATGTTGATTTACCGAGGTCTTTCGGGACACTCGGTGGACTACCGGGTTTATATGAGTGAAGGTATGTGTGTGTCAACATGTTAGCGGGGACATCCATACTTGATCTTGTATAAATTGGGCGGTTCTGTTACACCCTGCCCGCCTTATATAGTCCGGGGGGCAAGGTTACAGATCTAGAAACTAATCCTAGCCAGTTACAATTGCCATACATGGCCGGATAAGGATTCCTATTCTAACCGACCAGGATCTTGCCTGATCGCTAAATCTGCCTTGACTCCTTGCGCGGGACTTCGAACAGGTTGGCCGGGCCACGCGTTGTCTTTTGGTGGACCAGACCCACTGATCCGGGCCGGCCCAAGCTTAGCCGTAGGGGTATAGGGGTTAATACCCCCACAAGGTCCGACCCCTCACACTTGCAGGGGTCGGATGTCACTAAAGATCAGGGATTTTGATGATGAAACTAATAAGAGAAAGTATGTGTTTATTTAGGGGTAAAAACAACATAGCTACTCAATGTTCCAGGCGTTGGTGAAGACCTCATCGTCGATGGTTTTCAACTTGTAGGTGCCTAGCTGTAGTATTTCCACGATGACGTATGGCCCCTTCTAGGGCGAGGAGAGCATGTGGTGGTCCTTGTTGCTCTGCACGAGGTAGAGAACTAGGTCCCTAACGTTGAAGGCTCAGTCCCACACCCGTCGGCTATGGTACCATCGTAGCGCCTACTAGTACTTGGCCGAGCGGAGGAGGGCGATGTCGTCAGCTTCGTCTAGCTAGTCCATGGCATCTTCGTGGGATGCCTCGGCTACCTGTTCGTCATATGCTCTAATTCTCGGCACTCCATAGTTGAGGTCAATTGGGAGGATGGCCTCAGAACCATAGACCATGAAGAAAGGCATGTAGCCAGTGGCTCGACTGGGGGTTGTCCTAAGGCTCCAAAGCACCGCGGGGAGCTCGGCAACCCAGCGTGTGCTAAATTTGTTCAAGCGGTTGAAGATCCTAGGTTTGAGGCCCTGTAGGAGCATGCCGTTTGCGCGCTCGACCTGCTCATTCATTCGGGGGTGCACGACGGTGGCCCAATCCACCCAGATGTGGTTTTCATCGTAGAATCAAAGGAACTTTTTGCTGGTGAACTATGTGCCATTGTTTGTAATGATGGAGTTTGGTACTCCAAAGCGATGGATGATGTCGAGGAAGAACAACACGGCTTGCTCAGATTTGTTCATGGAGATTGGCCGAGCTTCTGTCCACTTTGTAAACTTGTCTATGGTGACAAGCAAGTGGGTGTAGCCCTCGGGCACTTTCTTCAAAGGTCTAACCAGATCGAGCCCCCAAACCACGAAGGGCCACGTGATGGGGATCATCTAGAGTGCCTAGGCCAAGAGGTGAGTTTGCCGAGCATAGTACTAACACCCTTCGCAGGTGCGCACGATCTGCTCAGCGTCGGCTACTGCAGTAGGCCAGTAGAAGCCTTGTTGGAATGCTTTTCTAACCAAGGTTCTAGGCACGACATGGTGACCATAGACCCCATCGTGGATATCGCTCAGCAAATGCTTCCCCTATTCGATGGGGATATCGAGCTGTAGGATCTCGGTGTGGCTTTGTTTGTAGAGTTTGCCTTCTACAAGAACAAAGGACTTGGCTCAATGTGCAAGTCATCGAGCTTCTGTCTTGTCCGTCGGCAATGTGTCACAGAGGATGTAGTCGATGTAGAGTGTTCTCTCTATCATTGAATCCTCTTCAAGCTCCATGACCATAGAGCTAGATGGAGCCATCAGTTGGTTAGCCCCCGAGGCTAGATCGGATGGACCGTTGTTGGCCTGCTCTGACCCTTCATAGCGCACCGAGGGCTTATGTTGGTCGCTGGCGAAGACACCTGTTGGCACCAGCTCTCGGCTACATGTCGTCATGTCAAGCGTGTTGGCAGCCTCGTTGAGGCGCCTTGAGATGTGATTGAGTTCGAGGCCATCGAATTTGTCCTCCAGCAGTCAGACTTCTTGGTAGTACATAGACATCTTGGCATCATGATAGCTCGACTCCTTCATGACTTGGTTGATTACTAGCTGGGAATCACCTCAGATGTCGGGGCATCGGATGCCCAACTCGATGGCAATGCATAGGTCATTGATGAGTGCTTCATACTCAGCCACATTATTGGATGAGGGGAAATGGAGATGAACCATGTACCTCATGCGTACCCCAAGGGGTGATACGAAGATCAGCCCCATGCCGGCGCCCTTTTTCATCAGCGATCCATCGAAGTACATCATCTAGTACTATTGATCAACGACCGCCGGTGGTGTTTGGACCTCGGTCCATTCCACGATGAAGTCAGCCAACACCTAGGACTTGATCGCCGTTCGGGAGGCATATGTAATGCTCTGATCCATCAACTCAAGCACCCACTTTGCGGTTCTTCCTATGGCGTCCTAGCTTTGGTCGACCTCACCGAGGGGGAACGTCGTCATGACCATCACCGGGTGTGACTTGAAGTAGTGGCGTAGCTTCCTCTTGGTGATGAGGATAGCATGTAAGAGCTTCTAGATTTGGGAGTAGCGGGTCTTAGAGTTGGATAGTACCTCACTGATGAAGTACATAGGGCACTGCACCTTGAGGGCGTGCCCCACTTCTTCCTGCTCCACTACTAGGGTGGCGCTCACCACTTGCATGGTGGCCGCTATGCATAGCAGAAGGGATTCTCCATCGGTTGGAGGAACCAAGATTGGGGCCTTTGTCAAAAGTAGTTTGACCATGTCAAGTACCTCCTAGGCCTCGAATATCCACTCGAAGTGGCCGTCTTTCTTCAAGAGTCAATAAAGGGGGAGACCTCATTCACCGAGGCATGCGATGAATTGGCTGAGTGCGGCAAGGCACCCTATGATTCGCTGAACCCCCTTTATATTCTGAATCGCACCCATCCATGTGATGGCTGAGATTTTCTTTGGGTTGGCTTCATTGCCACGTTTAAAGATGATGAAGCCAAGCAGCATGCCCCTCGGGACCCTAAAAACACACTTCTTAGGATTGAGTTTGATGCCATTCGCTCGGAGTTTTGCGAAGGTCTGCTCAAGATCGGCAACGAGGTGGTCAGCCCTTTTGCACTTAACCATGATGTTGTCAATGTAAGCCTCAACAGTCTGCCTGATGAGGTTCCCGAAGCATTTGAAGATATAGCGCTGGTACATAGCCCCAGCGTTCTTCAGACCGAACGGCATCAAGACATAGTAGAACGATCTGAAGGGGGTGATGAAAGATGTCGTGAGCTGGTTAGACTCTTTCATCATGATTTGATGGTACCTAGAGTACGCATCAAAGAAGCAAAGGGTTTCACACCCCGAGGTAGAGTTGACTATTTGGTCTATGCACAACAAAGGAAATGGATCCTTTGGGCATGCCTTGTTGAGATGAATGGGCACATCCTCCATTTCCCGCTCTTCTTTCGTACAAGAATGGGATTGGCTAACCACTCTAGGTGGTATACTTCCTTGATGAACCCGGCTGCCAAAAGTTTTGCTATTTCTTCACCGATGGCCCTGTGTTTCTCCTCATCAAAGCGACACAGGCGTTGCTTCACTGGCTTGGATCCTAGGTGGATCTTCAAGGTATGCTTGGTGACTTCCCTTAGGATGCCTGACATGTTTGAGGGTTTCCATGCAAAGATGTCTCTTTTAGCATGGAGGAAGTCGATGAGCGTTCCTTCCTATTCGGAGTCATGGTCCCAAGAGCCGTAGCTGGATGTCACCGATCCTATCGACGCGAGTTTGGGGTCGTGGTCCTAAGAGCCATTGTTGGATGTCGCTGATCCTATCGATGCGAGTTCAGGGTCACAGTCCCAAGATTTCTTTGGACCATAGTCGGAAGTGAAGCTGTTACGAAGACATTGTTAGTTAAGTTAAGGATCGGACGAGGCGGTGCTCGTGGATCCTAGCATCGGTGCGCACCATGGGACCGGGCAGGTCATAGTCGTTGATCTGGTGAGTTCAAGGTCGCTGTCCTTGGTGTTTTTCTTGAGCCCCCGAGCCCTATCGGGCCTTCATGGGGGTCGATGTGAGTATTGTGCATTACCCCATCTGGTTCCTCACAACCAGAGGGGCTGAGTTTCATCACCAGTCCCGATCACTCGGGCTCAAAGACTAGCTCGGTGAGCTCGCTAACGGGTATGATCGAGTGGAATCCGGGTCCGTCGTTCATGATGGGGTCGGCATAGCCCTCTTATGACATTCCACTACTCCTTTACCTACAACCCGACAGATGCCTAGGTCGTTCCGGAGACCGACCCGGGTGGCCTAACGTCCTCCCCTTCGATGGAGATTCTATGGGCCTAGCAAGAGGTTTAGGATCGAACGAGAAGGTTGAGATGACCCAGTCTGCCGGACTGGGCTAGGGCTGCATAGTGCTCATCTACGGTTTTCTCCCTTGGCTCTATTTGGTTGCTCATGTCGAATGAGGCAAACCGCCGCTTCGTGACGCAACACGGAGCGTTGTGGTGCATTTTCCTGCACGTGCGATGCTTAGTTCCTGAGCCCCCGGGTGGTTCATGCCCTAACCGTCCGGGGGGTTTAGACGTATGAGATGAATGCATGTATGGATGTATGAATGATTTGTAAAGAAATAGAGGGGGTTTTGGTAATGTTTACCATGACGACTGGAGTGACGGGGCTCGGAGATCTTCAGTCGGAAATGTCCGACCGGGACCCATGTTCATTGTTCGAGACAGATTGGCATGGCCTGCATGAGGCATCCCTTTGCTCCTTACCTGTCGCCTGGTGTCCCTCCTGAGTGATTCGGTCGACTTAGGGAGGTCCGATGGTCTCTTCTGGCGAAGATTTCATTTTTGGTCCCTACACCCACGTGCGGTGGCGCTTCAGTTCCTGTGCCCGTCGTGTGGTAGTGGTTGATCATGTGGTAGTGGTGGGCCATGGCCAGGCCACGTCTTGTATGATCTAGAGCTGTTCCATTGAGCTGGGAGTGTCTCATCGGTTCAGGGCACGTCCCATCTGCATTAAATGGAAAAGAGAGAAATTCTTGCTCTACCATTCTGCCTTCCCTGATCGGCGCGTCCTTCCTTAACCGTTGTTCCCTTTCCTTTAAATAGGAGCAGGGAGAGGGTTTTTGTTTCGTTCTTTTGCCTGTTCTTCATCTACCGCCACCTTCTCTCTTCCTTTTTTGCCATGAGCATTCCTGAGAGCCACGGAGGTTTCTAGGAAAGAAGGGGGGAGAGCGAGGGAGAAGAGAAGAACTCACCGACCTTTTTCGATCCGAAGCAAAATGTCAGACTGGCAGACGTCCAACATGAGGAAGTCAGTGCTGGAGGCTTTCATCACGAAGGGGTTTTTGCCGCCGTAGGAGGTGGCGCACTAGAGGGTCCCTGGAGGGGAGGAGTTCCCGCAACCTCGTCTTGATGAGGTGGTTTCTTTCCTTACCTTCCACGAGCATGGATTAGGATACCCCACGCACTGGTTCCTACACGGGCTCCTCAACGAGTGGGGTCTAGAGCTGCAACATCTCAATCCGATGGGGGTGCTGCACATTGTTGGTTTCATCACCGTCTGCGAGGCTTTCCTCGGGATGGAGCCGCATGCGGATCTCTTCTAGCTTTTCTTCTTAGGGAGAGCTATGGCGGACTAGAGTTCGGCCGAGATCGCATCGGTCGGAGGCTTCGCCCTATAGAGGAAGCCACGTGCAGGAGGCACGTATCCTGCGTACTCCCTATGTGACTCCAACCAAGGATGGCATGGGGAGTGGTTCTATATTAGGAATCTGGTGGGGGCACCGTTTCTAGCGTTTACCGGTGGGAGGCCGGTGAAGCAGAAGAGCTGGTTGTGGGGTTGCGCCCACATGGAGAGGCACAAGGTGGAGGCCATCGAGGAGCTCTAGAAGCTAGTAAGGGGTAGCCTCGATGGGGTGCGGGAGTTCCACACCCTTTACCACCACCGGGTTGTGCCGTTGGCAGAGAGGACGCACCCAATGTGGACGTACGGTAGCCGGTCGGACCCAGACCACGCATCACTAGAGGAGCTACTGGATGATGAGATCTGCAGTCGCATCAGCCGAGTGCTACAGCTGAGGCCTGGAGAGACGGTGGTGGGAAAACCCATACCATTCAATGCCTTGATCGTGCCCACGCTGGTACGCTCCCTTATTTTGTTTGTCCTTTTTCTCTGCCCCCCTTTTTTATTTTAGTTCATTCGTTCCATAGGGGCTTGGGAGGTACAAGTCTCGGCCGCACCTTCCCAAGGGACCGGCAGGCTAGGCCCAGTAGGCCGCCCTGAAGGAGGCGGTAGACGCTCAGAAGAAGAAGAGAACCAAGGAGGTTCAGCGGAAAGAAGAGAAGAAGGAGGTCGCTCGACGCGTGAGGGCAGGGGAACATAGGAGTGATGTCGAGTTAGAACTCGCGTTGGATGATCCTACGGATTTGGACGACATGGTCTTCTCCAACAAGGAGGAGAGTTGGGAGGTCGTTGTGACCTCGGTGGTGCGTCGCGACCCTGCGGCGACATCCGCTGGTGAGGAGTAGGAGGCCGCGCGGCGCGCGGAGGTTCCTGCATCGAGGAAGCGTGTGGCGAGCACAGACGCTGTTGGCAAGCGAGCGGCGAAACGGACACGCTCACCGCGCCTCTCGGTGGTGTCACCGGTCCCGTTGCCGCCTATGGCAGACGCGGCTGAGGGAGCCGAGCGATCCGAGGAGCAGACCGGCGCTCATGCGGTGATGGGGCTGGCGCCAATGCCGAACTTGTAGCTGGAGGAGACCCCGCCTGCAATGGGTGCAGTCAAGCAGTCCGGGCAGTCTGAGGGGCAGACTAGCACTCAGTCGATGCATGACTCATAGTTGGGGGATGCCTCGCCCGCTGCTCTGGTCGGGGAGCCCTGAGCCGGAGGTCGTAGCGACCGACAGGCCGTGCAGGAGCCGATGGGGATGACTTCAACCCCATTTGTAGTGAGGGGCGTGGGTCATAGCCTGGGAGCGGTCCTCATCCTGTGCGCCCATCGTCATCGGAGCCTACCTTCAAAGTCAAGCCGCTCACCACCCGGTATGTTTCGTTTGGTTGCTTCTTTGACTTTTGGTGGTTGAGTCTTTTTTGGAGTGTGGCTTACCCGCGATTTTTGTCAGTGGTCAGGGATGCCTAGGTTGAGCATCGCCCCAACGCCCATGTGGGAGGTTTGGAGGCCCACTCTGTAGCGTGTTGCAGCGAGTGAAGGGGCAGCAGGGTGGCAGTGGCAAAGCCTTCCCTCCCGGGGGTGGTGCCCCCTGTGGTGGCTGCTGATAACGTGATAGTGGCGGCGACGTTGTTGGCAGCGATCCCGATGCCAATGGTGGAGGTTGCGTTAGAGGTAACCCTCATGGCCCCTCCTCCGTCGGTTGTGGTGGAGGAGACGAGGGGGGGCGAGCTCCCTACCTCACCGGGTGGAGGGCTGCATGACCTATCCTTGCCATTAGAGTCGAAGGCGTTGGAGGGAAGCATGGCCGGGATAGAGTTGGGATGCCTAGCGGTGTCCCATGCGAGCGAGGTGGTGGAGATCCTATCTGATGATGCGGCGGATACCGTGGTGGAACCGTCGGTGTCACCGTGGGAGCTAGTGGTGGTCCGGTCAGAGGCTGGGCCCTCCGGCGGTTCATCGGAGGGTGACCTATTGTGGCCCTGCCCTAAGGACCCATCAAAGGTGCGGTTCATCCTCCGGGATTCCTAGGAGCATCAGCTCTAGAACATTTTTGGGAGGCAAGGGCATGCCGCGGTGTCCGAACTCACCAAGCTGTCCGCGAAGCTTGAGAACGCCCAGAAGCAGGCTTAGTTTGCTCGGCAGCTGGTTGAGGTTGACCTGTAGCTCACCGCGAAGGTTCTGGTACTTCTCCTTGCCCTTTGAATCTTTCGTCGGTTGTTTTTAGCATGCCTGTTTTTCATAGGAAATAAGGAAGGTGTCGTCCCGCAAGTCTTACTTCCTCTAGGCGGAACATGCCCGGATGGCCGAGCTTGAGTGCCGAGTGGAGTCCGCTTGCCGTGAGTCCTAGGTTCGGGCGGTTGAGGCGGCCGTGGAGCAGGCGGAGGGGCAGTGTGTGGTGAAACGGGCGACTGCTACCGAGCAAGGGCTCGAGGCGGCAAGGGTCCGCTAGGAGGAGACTGAGGTGGGGCTATGGACGTCCCTGGCGAACACTGAGGCATTGCTTCAAGAGGCCTTGGTAGCCCTTGATCCAGAGCGGGCCACCCCGGAGTTGGCATAGAAGGCCCTAGAGGTGGAGCAGAGGGCCCAGTTCGAAGCGGATCGGGAGGTGCTCACGCTCTAGGACCAGGTGATGGGGATCGAGGATGCAAGTGCCCAGCTATGCGAGCAGGTGGCTCAGCAGGTAGAGGATCTCTCCACCCTTGAGGCCTCTCACATCGATGCGTACCTTTTTGTTTTCTTGTGGTGTTGATTTTTTCCCCAGCCTATTTCTGAGCTTGTCACCCTTCTTGTATAGCTAGGTGAAAAGGTGAAGGCGCTAGAGCGAGACCTAGAGATGACCAAGGTGAACTTTAGCCGGAATGTCGAGGAGCTGGCCAAGTCCCGTGAAGAGCGACGTGCTCTCAAAGGGGAGCTCGGCCAGATCTGCAACGCTGCCCAGCTCATCGTCTCGGAAGTCTTCGGGTCAGTGCCAAGTACCAGTGCGCCCACGGTTTAGCTGGTGGAGGTCCCAGACATGGTCAAGGACCTTGTCAGGAGCAGGCTGTTTTATGGAGCGTCGGGGGTGTTGACCTCAGTGGCAACATACCACTCGAATCTATACTTCACCACTATCTGCAGTGGGTATGCTGAAGGCCTAAGCATGGAGGACATCCAATCAATCGGGGAGAGCTTGCTGCCGCACGCGTGGTCGGTGTCAGAGCAAGTCTCCGCCGAGTGGGTGATGGATGTTCACCGTCAAGACATGGCCCGAAGCATGCGTGGAGAGGTCGCTTCCGAGCCTGCGGATAGCCTGGAGCCTGGTTTGGGGGGGGATGCCACCTCAGCCTTGACCGAACCGAACATCGTGCCGCCAGGGAGTGAGCAGCCTATGCCTTCGTCGGTTGCGCCGCCAGCAGATGCCGCCGGGTCAGTTTAATAGCTTGCAGAATATAAGTAGTTTAGTAAACATAAAGAGTTTAAGTTTGTGGGGGAGCCCCCATGTAAAACGTTCATGTGTGTTTTAATGATTGCAATCGGTTTTTGTTTTTGTGATGGAGTTGCTTCGTTTGGGGAAGCTTGTTCCCTTTTGTTCCTTAGTTTCCCCTTAGCATAATTTTGTTTTAAATTTCTTTCTTTCGTGTACCTGCCCGTTTGTTCCGTAGGCTACAATTTTGCGAGCCCGAGGTGTGGCCCGCGAGGCTCGGCCAGTCGTAACCATAGGAAAAGGCAGGGTGCGATCAGTCGGAATGTTCTAAAGCAAAGTTACATAAGGTAAATCAAAGGAATGAACTGCCCTTTTGTTTTGGGTAGGAAGGAGTTTCTCCATATGAAAGTAAAAGTGTACTTAAAGTAAAAACAAAAACAGAGGGGGAGTAGAGCCCCCTAGTGGAGCCCCCGAGCGCCTCGAGCCAAAAAGTGTTCGGGTCAGGGTGCTTTTATAGGAGCGTTCGCTAAGTAAAGGTAAGACTAAAACTTAGGAAAAGAAGAAATGACATAGCTGTTCCAAGGTGCTCGGAGAGAGCGTCGTCATTGTTGTCCTTCAGTCGGTAGGCGTCCGGTCAGATCACTTCATCTTTCTATCATCTGGATCCTTGCCCGCTGCGCCCCCTTCTTCGGTTGGTGCTTCCTCGCCTTTTTCTTCCTTTGGCCTGCCAGCTTACCTCAGCAGGCGCTTGAGGAGCTGGTAGTCCTTGTAGAGGTGTTTGATGGGGTAGTCGTGGTTGGTGCACAGGCTCTCCATGAGATCGTGGAAGTGGCCTAGAAGGTCTTGCTGGGGCTACATGCCCGCATGATCGGCCGTGGTGACAGACGCAAAGTTAGCCGGTTGGTGGTGATCCTTTCTGTTCTTTTTCCCCTCTGCGTGGAGGGGCCCTTGTCTTGATCCTGGCGCTTGGCCTTACCTTAGCCGGTGGGAATGGTGCTTGCTGGAACGGTTGGACAAAGGTCTGTGGTCCTAGGCGGTCGGGGCTAGGACTCCAGTTGACGCTGCGCGTGTCTTGGTTCGGCCCGAGATATGCGTAGATAGGTGATCGGCAAGGGGCGGTCGTCAAGTCGAGGTGAGGTGCCATTGCGGCTTCCTGTGCCGCACTCTATGGTTGTTGCGGTGATAGGGTGTAGTGCCCCATCTACTATGTACTGTTCCCTAGATGGGGAGCGAGGTCATGAGTCAGCGTCGCAATACGGAGCACTCCGCTTGTTGAACGGCGGTGGTTTCTAGCAGTTCCCGGAGGTTCTGGTGGATCGCCCATTCACAAGGGTCTTTTGGCTCAGGTAGGTCGCGTAGGAGCATTACCGCGGTGGTAATGTTCTGACTGGCCCGAGTGAACTACGGGGGATTAGTCCCCCGAACCAGGACGTTGTGCTAGGGCTGACGGATGTGACCCCGAGCGCCATTCGTCGGTCTATGCGCACGGGGCGCGGTATGGTGCACCGAGCACTGGTGCAGTCGATGGCTCATGTAACCATCGTTGTTGTAGTTCCTCCCTGTGCTCATGTGTGAGCTCGGGGGCCTTCGTATGAGGAGCCAAAGGGGTGTGAGTCTGTGAGAACTCCTCTTCCATCGGTGGTTGTCCCGGAGGGTCCGCCATGGCACATTCCCAGGATGGACGGTGGCTAGGTGCCATGTCACCGATGCTAGAGCCGTCGCTCTCACCATCGTCATCCATGAGGTCGAAGAAACAGGTGGGAGCATAGCTCACCATTCCCACGAATTTGGATGTGAGAGGAGGCGGCACGAGCATCCTTTGGAGTCCCCGGGCGTATGCGTCCACGGAAGACGCAAGGCCATAGGGGAACTGGTCGTATGGTGATTGCGTTGGGGACAATGGGCTTCCGCTGGGTAATCGACGGAAGATAGAGAATAGTGAGTACATAACAGCATGTATATTACTCACAGCGGTGTTTGAGCAGAGAGTTTGCTCGGAATGAAGCGTAGATGCCGCGTCGTCGAAGTCGCGCATCTCAGAGTCGATGGAGGACGTCCCTCCAATGGGTGCCGGGTCACGAGCCTTCTCGCAGAGGTAGAGTACACCGAGTCGGTCGGTGATGAAGTCTAGGTTTCTGAAGAGGAAGGCATGCGATGGCTCAAAGATAGGTGGAACCCGCATCCCGGTGGGCGAGAGTGCGGGGAACTCCAATGAGCCGAAGCGAATCGTATCGCTCGAGCCCGCCATGGTGAGGTTAGCGGAAAGGTGGGCCATCTGATGACTAAAAAGTGTTGAACGTACAACGTCTTCCCCACGGATGGCGCCAACTATCGGTACAGAAAGTGACCAACTAGTAAATATTTATAGTTTTGTTGTACATTGTGATCGGAGGTGGCCTAGCACTCAATGACACAGGATTTATACTAGTTTAGGCAACATGCCCTATGTCCAGTTTGGGTCGGTCGGTGACTTTATTCATGAGCCCAGGTGCTCGAAGTCTGTAGTGGGGTTACAAAGGAGAAGTAGAAAGGAGGGGTGTTCAAGAGGCCTGGTCGGGTCCGACCGGAAGGGCCGAGGGTGACCGGAACTCCGCTATGAGCTAGAAGTCTAAGCGTATGCTTGATGGGTCGTGAGATATCAATCTAGTGAGTCTGAACTTGAAGAAGTCAACCTCCTCTTTGTTGGAGGGAGTGCATCCCCTTTTATAGATAAAGGGGATGGCTTTACAGGTGATAGGGTGAGAGTACGGATGTTTCTATGCCTTGTTGCCCACACCGACGATGGTAGCGATGATGGTAGGCTCCCATAATACTATTGATGTCACTGTAGAATGTCAGGTGCACATGGGAGGTTGCATTGGCTTCTTTAGGAAGGGTGGATGTTGGTACCTGCAAAATACTATTATTATGTGAGGAGCCCTTACCACGAGTACCAGGTATGGTGAACCCTGGTGCCCACTATTGATGCCTAGAGGCATAGGGGGCTTTTTGTCGTATGAGAGCTCAATGGTGCCTACAATACTGTAGACACAAATGTCGGCGCCTACAATACTGTTTGTGTCAGGGTGGTTGTGAAGCACTGCTCCCATAGGCATGCAGGGTATGGTCCCAGTATCATGGTTTGACTTTGTGTACTGCTTTCTCCATTCGCCCCTAGTTCCTTCCGAGCGGGCATCCCCGGTCGGATGGCCCCAATCGGCCCTGGCCACGCTAGTCACAGAAGAGCAGTAAATAGGCTTCCTATAGGGTCCCCGGTCGGAGATGCGGGGTTAGAGTAGGAAGCAGTGTTCTTACGTACCCCGGTCGGAGAGACATGGGGTCAGAGTTAGAAGTAGGGCTCGAGGCAGGCCTTCTGATCAGAGAGGCCGTTTAGAGGTGGCTAGAGCCTGGAGCGAGTGCTCCGATCGGATAGGTGGGCCGAAGAAGTTGACGAGCAGGTGTCGCTCTTCTTGGGCCAGACATTCCGGTCGGCTGCTGGGCCATCCCTTTGCCCAGTTGTTTTTTAGACTCTTGGGTTGAGCCTTGGTGTGGAAGCCAGTCCTTGAGGGACCCCGAGTTTATGAACCTGACACCAACCCTTAGGGGCCGGGCGAGGTGCAGCCAACCTTCGGTCGTATGGGTAAGAAGTGTAGTTGCGCTCTTGCCTGTTCGGAACGATCAACGTTTGATGGTTATTAGCTCATCCTCTTTGGGTACCCCTGTATTTGGTCCCCGAAAGTAGCCATCCTTGCCTGAGTGTGTCGTAGCCGGAGATGGTCAGCATATCATTGCCATACCTCTGCCGTCCACCATGGCCACCGACGAGCTTGCTCCAGCGAGCCACTAAGCCAACTAAGCCTACCAGTCGATGCACGGGGGTGAGGAGAGTACAGTGGTGAAGACGCTACCGCCGGAGACCTTGCCATCAATGAGTTCTCGCCAGTCAGCGCCGTCCTCTATTTTGGACTCACTGCCAAGTGGGTCCCCGTTGACCAAAGGGCCCCGGCTGTCAGTCTATGTGTTGTTTGATTTTCTAGATTTATTTCATAGATTTGAATGCAACATTCAAAAATTCATATCTCAATCTAGGAATGTCCAATTTTAGTGAACCAAATTGGGTTAGATTCCTCATGAAGTGTAGTATTTGATAAAAATATGAGATGCACTATTTCTTTTATTTTCCTAGGAGAATAAAATGTAGCTAGATAAATGCTTTTTAATTGGTTTCTATCTTGTAAATTGCATAATTTGAGCTAGGAAGGTGATAAAATTGTGATCCCAATTTTGTTGGTCTTGTGTTGACATGTTCTAGCTACAAAAAATATTAAACCTATAGTAAGCATACTTTGAATATGATCTTCATATTTAATCCTAATTAATTGTTAGTTTCTAGTGAAATTAATTGGGGTAAAAACACATAACACATGATCTTGCAAATTTTTAAAAAGTATTGTTATTCTTAGAGGAATGTATGAAAAATATTAAATCTGTTGCTTGACACTTTTCACTAGGCTAAACTATTTTTGCTAAAATAATCCTATGTACCTTGTCATTTTTGTAAATGTAGTTATACTTATCCAAATGGCATAAAATTCGTACAGTTGACTATTGTGGTCATTAGTTGGCTACTGTAATTTTCTCAAAATTTATTAAGCAATGGAAATATTGATCCTCTAAATCACCTTATTATCTAAGGAAATTAATAAATGGATATAAATAATTTAGTTATGTTTAACCATGATGTTTTCTGTGATGCTTGTGATGCATATGATCAGTTGATGTTATTAGTTAGGCTTAAAAGCAATTGGTTGTACGCAACTAGTTAATTATTGCTTTATAATTCAACTAGATGGCTTCATATATAGTTTTGGTTGTGATGATAATTTTGTGATGATAATGATCTTTTCTGTAAAACTTGTTAATAACAAAGTTGTAGATAACTTACTTATCTACCTTTTGTTAAATTTTTGTAGTCATAGTCTTTCTGGTTTAAGAATTATGGCTGTTAGAAGTCTGCTGTCAGAAATGCTTGCTCTCTGGACAGATCTAAAAGATTGATTTGTTTAACCTAGATAACTGCTGAATCACATTAAGATGATTAAAAGAAAGTTGTAGGAAATTTCACAAGCTTTCTAGGATGTCCACCATCATATTATTTTGGTGTGTATAACTCCAGTTATAGTCAAAACAAGTGGCTACTATCTTGTAGTCTAGAAAATAATTTACATAAGTGTTTGTTTAGTTATTAGAGAAGAGATAAGCACCTACTCAGTAAAATAAGATGTAACTTGTTATTACTTGATGCAAAGCCATTGAAAACATTTATGAGGATGCATTCATCACATCATATCATATTATGCATGTATGCATTCGTAATATCTTATTTCATGCTCATGCATATAGGATCGTCCGAAGAAATAACTCTGTTGGAGTTCAATGAAGAAGAAGAGGAGGATCAGTACATGACACCTCAGGCCGCAACCCTAGGAGAAGAGGAGTAAACTCTAGAAGATCTCTTTGAGTGCCTGGATCACTAGCCAACCTCTTTCCTCAAAGGCAAGCTCGGAGCATTCTAAGTCTCCCATGTTTTACAAAATATCACTCGAGTCCTTTATGTTTGATGCATTAGGTTATAAGAGTTGATTGGAAACACTTGATGCATAGAACTACCTTGTCCAATTACATATACCTTTAACCCTATGTAGGTCTAGGATCGAATATATGCTTAGCCATGCTTAGACCGGTAGAAGTCGGTTGATTTCCTATCACCTACGAGATATAGGTGGATACCGAGGCACGGTTGGCTATATTTGCTATCGTGAAAAAGAACCATGGGGTAATGTAAATGAAGGCCGGGCGGAGTCTATGTGTAGGTTGACTCATGTGATTCCGTCTGTGCCAATTAAGGATCGTACCATTGTTGGGCGCTTCTAACAAGATTGAACATATGTCTCTCACTTAGCTAGCCGGATAACTCATTTTGACCACGAAGCCGAGTAGCTCAACTCAGGCTGGCCCCATTCTATAAAAGTGCACACTCTGGATGGTAGTAAGGATGTGTGGGGAGCCAGATGTGAGCCTAGGGGTATGGTAGTCCTGATCATCCTGGCAGCTGGTTATCCCTAATTGTGCGGCGCTGGTCGAACCCGCTAAATGTGTACCTAAGTTGTATCAAAGGTGACCTAAGGTGACCGTTGATCTAGTCTGCCTAGGTTTATGTTAGGAATAAATTCCCGGCTGGTTGAAATCGATTTGAATCGCTGTCTCTCCCGGACAGTGAGAAACTTGGCTAGTACCAACATCATAGTAACTGTGTTACGGAATTTGATGGTTCGGATGAACATGGAATTACTACACCGGCTATGATTACTATTATATGCTACTAAATTATATAATACATGTTTGGCATAGGTTAGTTGCCAATCTAGAGATGAATAGCTATAATTAACTTGATGACCGAATTATAATTGTACAACTGAATTAGTCGCTTTTTACGCAAAATGTTATCAAGCTACCTCCATTTATAAAGCCTCACATGATCCTTAGAGTCACTTTATTTTGGTTTATGATAGGTAAGTCTAGCTGAGTATCTTCTCATACTCAGGGTTTTATTACCATTGTTAAAGATGGTATAGTTTATCATGGCTATTGCAAGAACTGCTTCTGTCCCACCATGGATGAGGAGTGCTCCTTGGGCAGGCATCTCTTATTAATCTTTCTTACATGCTTTTGTGGCAGTGTGATCACAAGTTGGCACTGAATTTGAACTATGACGACACATGTTAGCTGCAAACTTTAATTTGCTTCCACTACTATTTAGTGAACTTGGTTTGTAATAACCTTAATTCGTACTCTGATGAATGAACTGTATTTGTGAACCTTATGCAATATGTGACATGTATGTTGAATCACGTACGATCTTGGTTGTATGTTGATGGTTAATCGAGACCCGTCGTGGTACTCGACAGACTACTGGGTTTATATGGGCTCAAGTATGACAGTGCGACCGCTTGCGGGATGCCATTGTACTTGTGCTCTTATAAATTGGTCGGTTCTGCTACAGCTAGCATTAGAGCAAGATTCAACATTAATTGCCACATGTGTATTTAAAACAAAGGTTTTTGTTTTCCAAAACTAGTTTTTAGCAACCTATAGCTATATATATAGGTGTTTAAAACCTAGAGTTTGAATCTAAAGTGTGCTAGTGATCACATCCTTTATGCCTTGTCAAGGACTTTAGGTGGCTCATTAAGTACTAACTTGGGGGGTTTTAAATTTTGTCATCCATACGGCGTGCTATTGTATGGATGCCATTCACTTGAGTGGTAATGTATGGATCAAATGCCTCTACGCCCAAGGTAAGATGCCCATCATCATCACAGTGGCATGACCGCAAGATGTGAGCGTGTGGTCTATGGGGAGAGTTAGCTTTGATAATAAAGTACATGTATGTCTCATATATATGGAGGTATTTAATTGAGAGTTAGCTTTGATACGACTATAAATGCATATTTATATGTATATATAAGACGTATTTACTTTCGGGTAGCTTTGATACGGAAGTATATATATGGGTATATATATGAAAGTATTTAGATTGTAACCTAGAGCCTAGATTTATATTCTGCATATATACTTGTGGGGTTGGGCTGAAATGAAATTCTCGTGCAGGTACACTAACAACAAAATGTGTAGCCCTACTAGTTATGTTATATATGTGTGACAGAACCGCCCAATTTATACAAGATCAAGTATGGCTGTCCCCGCTAACATGTTGATACGCGCACACTTTCACTTATATAAACCTGGTAGTCCACCGTGTGTCATGAAGGACCTCGGTAAATCAACATCATAACCGAGATCAAGGGATTAAGCAAATACACATCACATACAAAGAGTTACAACGGAAATAATATTACAAATGAGTTCACCAATAATAGTACAAGTTTGGGTTTCAAAACCGATTAGTGAAAACAACATAGCTTTCAAATGATTACATTAATATAAGTTCCAAGTGCATTGCTAGCATAAGTGACATCCTCTGATAAAAGCATATAGATAAGAAATAAATATAGAGTCATTGAGCCCACCGATGGTTAGCCACCATCTTTAGCAGGCCGAGAACTTCACCTGCAACATGGTGGGATAAACCCTGAGTACTCGAATGTACTCAGCTAGACTTACCTATCCTAAACCAGAAATAAAATGACTCCAAGGATCATGCAAGGCTTTATAAGTGGAGGTAGCTTGACAACATTTTGCATAAAAAGCGACTAATTCAGTTGTACAATTATACTTTGGTTATCAAGCTAATTATAGTTATTCATCTCTAGATTAGCAACTAATCTATGCCAAACATGTGATATATCATTTAGTAGCATACAATAGTAACCATAGCCGATGTAGTAATTCCATGTCCATCCAAACCATCACATTCCATAACACAATTACTACGATGTTGGGGCTAGCCAAGTTCCTCACTGTCCGGGAGAGACGGCGATTCGAATCAATTTCAACCAGCTGGGAATTTATTCCTAACACAAACCCAGATATACCTGTGCCAAAGGTAGTCTTAGGTCACCTTTGGTACAACTCAGGTCCACATTTCATGGGTTCATCCAGCGCCACACAATCAGGGACAACCAGTTGCCTAGATGATCAGGACTACCCTACCCTTGGGCTCACGTCTGGCTCCCCACACATCCTTACTACCATCCAGAGTGCGTACTTTTACAGAACGGGCCCCGACCTAAGTTGAGCTACTCAGCTTCGTGGTCAGAACGAGTTATCCGGCCAGCTAAGTGATAGGCATGTGTTCAATCTTATTAGAAGTGCCAACAATGGTACGGTCCTTAATCGACATAGACAGAATCACATGAGTCAACCGACACATAAACTCCGCCCAGCCTCCATTTACATTACCCCATGGTTCTTTTCCACGATAGCAAATATAGCCAACCGTGCTTCGGTATCCACCTATATCTCATAGGTGATAGAAAATCACCCAACTTCTATCGGTCTAAGCATGACTAAGCATAGATTCAATCCTGGACCTACACAAGTTTAAAGGTATATGTATCTGGACAAGATAGTTCCATGCATCAAGTGTTTCTAATCAACTCTTATAACCTAATGCATCAAACATAAAGGATAGGTCCCCATACACCATCTTTGGGATCGGCTCCAACATCACATCCTTCACGTGGTTCATCTAGCGTACCTAGATGAGATGCAAGATGCAAGTGCATGAATATAAAGAATGGCAATATGAGATGCATCACATAATAGCATTCAAGGCAAACATAAGGTCATGCAAGACATAGGCACCTAGAGTTAGTTAACTAAACATCACACAACCTATTATAGAGGGATAGCAAGCATATTAGGCATGGCATACAAGTAAACTTAAGTTCAGATATTGCACACATGCATCGATCAAGAACTATCCATCATATTTAGCCAAACAAGAGCAAGCTAAAGCAATCTCCTAGTGCATGTATAGAAATCTGGGCAGCAGCATAGCAGTCACTTGTTTTATCCATAACTAGAGATCCAGACATCCAAAGAAGGTGATCAAGACTTTCTGTAAAGCTAATGAAATTGCCTACAACATTGTTATTATTACCAAAAGCTTATTCCAAATCTAACTAGATCAAACATGCCAATGTTTCAGATCTACATAGAACTAGGACACAAAAGTAGTAGTAATTTCAACAATCCATAACTAGAGTTATGGACATCAAACAAGCATGAACCTTAACTTTCTAGAAAGATTATTAAATTATCTAAAATATGTTAATTATCATCACAAGGTGATTCCTCAATTAACAAGGTCAATCAACTACAATTGAGCACCTCTGTCCAGACTTGGATAGATTCTGCCATGCAACTTCTCAAGCTTATAAGTGGAGCTCTACAACACCAAAAGGGGTGATATAAGTTAATTTGGAAAGCTTAAGGAAACATATATAACTCTTATATTATCACTAAGACATGATTTCATACTTAACTAGGTCAAACAATGAAATCTTTCAAATCTGCACACAACATAGACCAAACATGATAGATGATTTGTCAAATTCATAACTCCTAAACTATCAGGCCTATGGTCATGCAATTTGAACACAAGCAATATTATGAAATTAGATACAACTTTGGTATTCACTACAACCACAGAAAATATCATTTACACCACAAAAATAATTGCACAATCAAAATTGCACATGCAGACCAAACAATAGTGGTACAAAAAACTGATAGGAACTTCAGAGAAGCATAACTAGAGTTCTAGACCTCCAACAAACATGAATCATAACTTTTTTGACAAGCTTATGAAGTTACCTACAACTTTATTATTCTCATCTTAAGACGATTATATAGATAATAGGGTCAATTAATCCAATAAATGCATCTCTGTCCAAAACATGGACATAATCTGATAAGCAACTTTAAACAGCTATAACTACAGTTCCACATGTCCAATAAATGTGGTCCTAGACTTTTTAGAAAGATTAGCAAATTCTAAACAACTTTGTTATAAACACCAAGAGCTAATTCAACAAGTAAAAAGGCCCCATAGTACCATCAAGGCAACCCTATCTGGGTTTGGGCAGAAACAACCATAGAAATTTAAGTAACTATAACTAAAAATATACTTAACCAAAAATTATGCTATTTAGCTTTTTGAAAAGTTTAAGAAAAGTACTACAACTCATTTATTGTCATCAAGGCATGATTCATAACTTAGCTGAGCCAATTAATACAAACATGCAGGCCTATTCAGAATAGGAGCAAAGCAACATAGGGCATTTGTTATTTTTATAGCTCTTACATTATCAAGTCTAAAATCCTAAAATTTTTACCAGACATTAACCATCACCAGACATCAACCATCACATTTATTTGAGCACAACAACTGCAGTTATGGAAAAGATAAGACACAACTAATATTAAAAACCTAACTACATAAACTGATATTTACAGCAAAAACTTTAAACTAAATCATACCATATTATAGATCTACTGCATAGATAATTTCACAAGGATTCCAAAAAGTCCTCATTTGCTATTTTTGGATTTTTCTACAATTTACTATGATTTTCCAAATTTTTAGCCAAAATAAATGCATAAAGGAAAAACACAATTGCAACGAGGCCCCTGAATTTTCCCTGAATCAAACCACAGTCGGCTGCACTATTCAACTGAGTCATGATTTCTACACTTAGGCCCCTTCCTTTTCCCTTATTTGAGCATGAGATCCCTCTTCTCTTCCTATAGACAGAGGCATTGGAGGGCCGGCGAGGAGGCCAGAATCCGGCCGGAGGATGCAAGTTGGCTGCGAAGGAGTGGCGGGGAAGGACCAGGGGAGTCGTGCGCACTCTTAGGGCTGCCTGGCTCAGCCCAAGGCAGTCTGTGGTCTCCTAGCCACATGTGAATGAGCGGCCGTGGTGGCACAGCGCGCCAGCAGTGGCCCGAGGATGGCAACAGCTGGCTAACTCAGGCGAGAAGGAGTGGTGCACGATGGTGAAGGCTCTATGGTGCATGGGAGAGATAGAGGGGCTCGAAGGATGAGTGAGGGGCAATGGGCGTAGAGCTCGGTGCCGGTGTCCATGGCGGTCGCGTCTAGGAGCGCGCGCGACGCTAGAGAGTGAGGGAGGGAGAGGAGGGAGCTCGGTGTGAGTGAGGAGGGAGCATCTGCCACCGCATTGACATGAGGGGAAGGCAGGGCACGTGGCATAGAGGTGGGACGTGCATTGGCCATGGTGGGGGCACCCTGCTTGCATGGTGGCCAAGCGGGCATTCTGCCGAACAAGTGGCGTGCGTGAATGAGCCCGAGTTTTGGGTCCAGATTTTGGCATGTTCGGAGCATACTCGTCCCAAGGTGCTTGAAGCAAGTTTGTTACTCTCTGACTACACTACAACATTTCTTAAGGTGCCATGGTCATTTGAGTTCTGCATCCATGGGTAATTAAGCTCTAAGATGGCATTGTCAATGCATTGACAGCGATTAACAAACTCTAAAATTGATGGTCCAAATGAAGTCAAACTGGTGCCATCTTTATACATGCTCTTCTCCACAATGTATACTCCAACTTTTATTTTAGGACTCAATCACGTTGCTTAACAAAATCACGAGAACGTGAGATGCCGATGTCGAAGACGATGAATTCTAGACTTAGAAAAAATTTAAGTACTGAAAACAGCTGCAGATTCAAAGTTTCAGCCTCGGTTTGATATTCTTACAAGTGGATCTAGCTCCTGGTCCAAAAACAAAGTTTGTTCTACTGCACTCAAACTTCAACTTTTATTTAAGGTGCAACTCCATGCAAGCACTATAAGTGATTGGTCAACATAGGTCAACATAGCATCACGATAAAACTTAAATTAGAGTTTTAGACCGATTGAGACATTTTCTTGATTTCTGCTCAACATGAACCTTTCATGACTTTTGTTCATGAGTGTAAGTAGAGTTGTTTGAGCTAGGTTGCAAGGTTTGGTTGACATCCTATGTTATAGTTCACTTAAAACAACGATTCAAGCAAGGATGTAACTCATCATTTTATGTGGCTTCTTAATTCCAAACTTCATGAAACTTTTCCACTGGTCGATATGGATGCATGTTGATGTAATGTACATGAAATAAGAATGTTTAACATTACTCTTGCATAATCTTAACAAGGGTCCACATGTAAGTAAGGGTGTGTTGTCCAAGTTTAAGTTGGAGCTCACTCTTGTAGATTTGATCTTAACACCTTCATCACCACTTAACATGTCATGTTTGAGTTCAAACCCATTGCTTAACTAGTGACAAACACCTAGGGTGTTACTACCCTCCCCCCTTACAAGAATCTTTCGCCCCGAGATTCGGTAGGAAAGACTTTTAAGAGAATCATGTCATCCATTTTCCAACAGCAGTTATAGCCTTGGGCTACTTAATTTTGGAGTATCAGAGAGGCTAATTTGGTCAAGACACTTTTTGATACGTGCTCTTCATAGTAAGTTTTGTCTAAAGAATTTCTTCATTGGCTTTTATGAAGTATTGTTACTTTGGGAGTAATCCAAGACAGCTCAATACTTCTTTCTCGGGATACGGAGAGTACTATGGAGCATAAACTAATTACCCATAATCTCTATTTCCCTAGTGCATATAGCATGGACCATGTGAACCTTGTACTAGATTGCAAGCTTTTGAAAGCTACTCATTACAATGGTTCCATGTTCATTCACAAAGTTTGAAAAGTAGTTCTCTACAAAAGTAGCTGGAGTACAACCATTCATAAGGGGTGAGATCACAGACAGGGTAAACATCCTCCGAGGCTGTAAGAAACCGAGTAACCAACAGATAATATCTATGCCGGTCATAACCATTCAATCACTCAGATGCCACCCAACGGAAAACTACATAATGTTTCATGTGTGCAATTCTCCTTCTCTAATGATAACACTTTGTTAACTGAGTTTGTTGAGTGAGCGGTGAAGGTGATAGTTGACTCTATTGACTCAGTGTTTTTGTTGATTATTATTTGAGGGAATCCTTATATCCAAGTGGCAACAGTTATCTAGGTTGAATCTGATGCAACCCCTTGGGTAAAACACATGGAAGGTACCAAAGGACCAGTCTGCCTTAGAAATCCTTGCTGAAGAAGGATGATAGCGAGGCCTGAAGGTCATGAAAGTTGCAAGTATACACCGACTAGAAAAACAGTACACTACTAAGAAGGTTGAGCACAATTGTCTTCATGGTGTAGTGGCATAGTAAGTTGGGTTGACTTGCACTGTCGCAAAATTAGCTTTGTGAGGCTACTTTTGACATTGAGGCTTCCTTTCTAATGTCAATCAACAACTCAAAATCAAAGTATGAAATCTGTTGTTTGGCACTTTTCAAATTGCTTTCGACTCATAATGGCACAAATTGACTTGTGGAACACCTTGACTGCTCAAGCATTGTTGATACGAGAGGGCAAAAGTAAGGCACAAAAGGTGCAAGGAGTCTTTTCTAGGACATCTAAAGTATTAACAATCCTCACATTGCCAACATGACATGAACTACAACACAACCTACTATTATGAGGGATGATAGTAGTCAGTAGAGAAATCATAGATTTTGTACCTCTCGGTAATCAGTTCACATCCTGCAAACTACTACTCCATTGTGAACAAATTTTGATAGGCATTTAGATCCAAGAGTCCTTTAACGACTGACCAAAATTCAGTTCAAACGAACACCGTTTGACTATCCAAACAAATCATCTACCAAACTACTTTGTTCTAAAATTTTTGGACCAAACTATCGAAACATCTCTCAATTCCGATACTTTACTCAACCAATCCTCAAACCAACTTAAGACATCGAAGTACCTTAAGCGGGGAATGAACTTGCCAAGTGTTGTGGTAATCCAACCATGTTTGAGCCTCTAATCACAGGCTTAAGGATAACCGATTTAGTGCCATGAAATCTCGATAGATTTCCTACTACTCTTCTCTTTTGCTTCAGGAGTTGTGGAGTGTGTTCTGCACTCTCTAATTCTCTTGATAACCATAGTAGCTTTCTCGCTGAGGATGGAGGCTAGGGTTTTCCTCACATGCCTCTTAGGAAACAACTTCAACTGTTGATTTAGGCACTAGCTCAATGATGCACAAGCATTGGACTGGTGGGCTATTTTTGCTAGGCGCAATGCATACTTCATGTGGAGTGATAGTCCCACAAAGATAAGGGAACGTCTCTGATTATCCTTTTGTGCTTCATCCAATAGAGTCCTGAACAAATCCTTTGATAGCACCATATACATAATGATGCTGACCCAGACTAGGGACGTGCTTTATCTAGCTCTTTACTTAGTTGATATAGCATCTTGCACTACCCACGCGATTGTCCAAGGTGGACTTGACTTGATGACACATGGCTTAGAGAAGAAAGCAGTATTGGCATCGATGACTGACTTTGCTGTTTCTTAGCTTAACATTGTTCTATGAGATCTGGCCTTCATAGTTACCAAAGAGTCGTTACCTAGCTAGAGATTAACCTTCCTACTGGTAACTAATCAGTTGTCTCTAAACACTTAAAAGCTTCAAAAATTCTTTTTGATGGCAACAATTGTAGTGGATGTGCAAACAGACAGTCACCTAGGAAGTCAGTAGAAAAGGGGCGACATCGAAGAAGGTCAGTTTGTCTACATGATCCTTATGCACCTAAAGATTGAGAACTTGGATAGGAAACTCATGAGTACCAGATGACCTATTACCGCACATAATATCTCAGTCCATTTATCATCCGACTGATAACTTGTTCAACCTTAAGTGTGGTGCACCTTTCTGATCCAACGAGAATGACATAAGTTGCTCACTAGATGACTAACGTCATTATAGGGACATCAAGTAGAGTCACTTGTCTACCATCTCTTGCAGTCTGTCAGTGTTTATGTTTGTGGCCTGTTCTTCAAAGGTTATCCTCTGGATGACTCCAGAAGGAAGTCCTACTGTATCTGGTTCGACGTACCGATCTTCTGATAAGATAAGGAGAGATAACCAAGAAAGAGTTCATGTGAAAGTAACACATCGATGCAGTTCTACAATGGATCATGATTAGGAACCTCGATACCAGCACGTGCTGAGTAGCACAACCTTGTGTGTGCACCCACAGGGGCTCTCGGTTTTGTCGTGGCACCGTAGACCGCTAATCATGGCACCATTACGGAACATACAACCCACAAGAATTTTCACATGGCACAAATTGGGTTGCATAGGAGCAAGCACTATGCGAAGGAGGGATAGCAAACAAAGGGAGTCACAAGGTTAGGAGTTAACATGGAGGTGATCTAAAGATCAAAACACAGCGCAAGAGAACATAGCCTAATTACCGAAGACAACTGAGCAGGGGACTCTTGCTTAATTTCCATATACGCCTTGTGTCCACCAAAGTGATTACCAAATAAAGATTAACATGAGATTTGGTCTTGCCGAGCAGCACCATGAGATCAGGACTAATAAATATCTAGAGACTCAAAAGGGTTGAAGACAAAACAAACAAGATTCAAGGGATAGAGCCAATGCACTGACTAGGGATTTAGTTAATAAAACAATGACATGATCTGCGAGGAAAAAGGTTCCAAAACTAGGGTAGATAGCGATTAGCGTTGCACCAGATCATTAGTAGGAGAAGGAGCAATGAGGCCCGACAAGGATTTCTGAGCAAGGTCCTCCCACACAAGAGCGGGACAACCATGACACATGCAAGCATTCAAGGGAACTAATCCTGGACCTAAGGTCAAGCAAAGGCATGGATAAAGGTCTTCGTAGCGCAACATTCAAGGGCTAGCAGCCATGTGTATAGGCTCAGGCTCCTAAGAGAGAACTTAATTGGAGATGACAACCATGAGATTATCAAAACTTGGCCGCTGTTCTAGGATTAGGCCCTTCAACATTTATATGCTCACCGAGGGCAAAAGGGGTGACAGCTACGGCACTTCCTAGATAACGTGCATCCACACATACATCATGGTCTTGAGCAAGCAATTCGAAATGCTCAATCCAATTAGCTTAAGCGACTATTACTAAGCACAAAGCTCGCACATAACAAGCAGTCACCTATAGCAACACCACTACACATATCATGCAAAACATGGTGGTAAGGTACTGTTATCTTTTATTTCCTTTTTACTGAGTAGGTGGATAACTCTTCAAAACAAGTTTTACTTACATTTAGCAAATTAGTTTTTGGTCATGCACACATGACCATATGGTTACAACAAGTTATCCATTTACAGAACAAGGGTGAGAGGAGCATGTTTATGCACAAGCAACAATCATGATGCATGCTCGTCCTATTCGTCCTCACAAAATTGCTAGCCTAAGGTGGCAATCACGTTCTATGTTGGTGGCATAACACGTACTCTCTCGATATATAGCTAGTCATCAGCTACATTCAATCTATGCATTCATGGTTAGCGTACTTGCAGAAGGATTTCATTTTAGCCCAACCCCACAATTATATATGCAGAAATGAAAGTCTGGGCTCTAGGTTGCAAGCTAAATACTTCCATATATATATACCCATATATATACTTCCATATCAAAGCTACCCGAAAGTAAATATGTCTATACATACATATAGAATATGCATATATAGCTGTACCAAAGCTAACCCACAATTAAATTCTTCCATATATATATGAGATATATATACTTAAGTATCAAAACTACCTCTCCCCTTGGACCGCACGCTCACATCTGGTGGTCATGCCACTCATCAACTTATCTTCTTACCTGGGCATAGAGGTATAGTGATCCATACATTACCATTCAAGCGAATGGCATCCATACAATAGCACGCCGTATGGACGATGAAATAAAAATTGCAAGAAAGTAAACCCCCCATATTTAGTGTTAGTTTACTTATTTCCACCTAGTAGTCCTTAATTGGGCATAAAGAAGGATGTCGCTAGCATAGTGTTGCAAATTAGTTTTGACAAATTTGCTTATAGCTAAGGTTTAGTCAAAATAGGTTTTTCAAAACAAAACTTTGTTTTGAAAACTAAGTACATGATAGTATTATGCTTAATCTTGCTCTGATGCCAATTGTGATGGAACCGCCCAATTTATACAAGATCAAGTATGGTTATCCTCGCTAACACGTTGACACGCGCATACTTTTACTTATATAAACCTGGTAGTCCACCGAGTGTCACGAAGGACCTCGGTAAATCAACATCATAACCAAGATCGAGAGATTAAGCGAATACACATCACATACAAAGAGTTGCAGTGGAAATAATATTACAAATGAGTTCACAAATAATAGTACAAGTTTGGGTTTCAAAACCGATTAGTGAAGACAACATAGCTTTCAAATGATTACATTAATATAAATTCCAAATACATTGCTAGCATAAGTGACATCCTCTGATAAAAGCATATAGATGAGAAATAAATATAGAGTCACCGAGCCCATCGGTGGTTAGCCACCATCTTCAGTAGGCCGAGAACTTCACCTGCAACATGGTGGGATAAACCCTGAGTACTCGAATGTACTCAGCTAGACTTACCCATCATAAACTAGAAATAAAATGACTCTAAGGATCATGCAAGGCTTTATAAGTGGAGGTAGCTTGACAACATTTTGCATAAAAAGCGACTAATTCAGTTGTACAATTATACTTTGGCCATCAAGTTAATTATAGCTATTCATCTCTAGATTAGCAACTAATCTATGCCAAACATATGTTATATCATTTAGTAGCATACAATAGTAACCATGTGTAGTAATTACAAGTCCATCCGAACCATCACATTCCATAACACAATTACTACGATGTTGGGGCTAGCCAAGTTTCTCACTATTCGGGAGAGACGATGATTTGAATCGATATCAACCAGCTAGGAATTTATTCCTAACACAAACCCAGACATACCTGCACCAAGGTAGTCTTAGGTCACCTTTGGTACAACTCGGTCCAAATTTCACGGGTTCGTCCAGCGTCGCACAATCAGGGACAACTAGTTGCCTGGACTACCCTGCCCTTGGGCTCACGTCTGGCTCCCTGCACATCCTTACTACCATTCAGAGTGCGTAGTTTTATAGAATGGGACCCGACCTGAGTTGAGCTACTCGGCTTCATGGTCGGAAATGAGTTATTCAGACATTTAAGTGATAGGCATGCGTTCAATCTTATCAGAAGTGCCAACAACGGTACGGTCCTTAATCGACACAGACGAAATCACATGAGTCAACCTATACATAGACTCCACCCGGCCTCTATTTACATTACCCCATGGTTCTTTTCCAAGATAGCAAATATAGCAAACCATGCTTCGGTAGCCACCTATATCTCGTAGGTGACAGGAAATCAGCCGACTTTTACTGGTCTAAGCATGGCTAAGCATAGATTCAATCCTGGACCTACACGGGGTTAAAGGTATATGTATCTAGACAAGATAGTTCCATGCATCAAGTGTTTCCAATAAACTCTTATAACCTAATGCATCAAACATAAAGGACTCAAGTGATATTTTGTAAAACATGGAAGGCTTAAAATGCTCCGGGGCTTGCCTAGGATCCAACACTAGGTTAGTGTTTGTTAGATGACACTCGCTTGGTGAGTATCCCTCATCTTGGCACTGTTATAACCTAATGCATCCAAAGAAGGTGATCCTAGACTTTATGTAAAGCTAATGAAATTGCCTACAACATTGTTATTATCACCAAAAGCTTATTCCAAAGCTAACTAGGTCAAGCATGCCAATGTTTCAGATCTGCACAGAACTAGGATAGGAAAGTAGTAGTAATTTCAACAATGCATAACTAGAGTTATGGATATCAAACAAGCATGAACCTTAACTTTCTAGAAATCTTATTAAATTATCTAAAACATGTTTATTATCATCAGAAGGTGATTCCTTAATTAACAAGGTCAATCAAGCACAATTGAGCACCTTTGTCTAGACTTGAACAGATTCTTCCAGTGCAACTTCTCAAGCTTATAACTAGAGCTCTACAACACCAAAAGGGGTGATCTAAGATAATTTGGAAAGCTTACGGAATGAAATATAATTCTTATATTATCACTAAGACACGATTTCATACTTAACTAGGTCAAATAATGAAATCTTTCAAATCAACACAGAGCATAGACCAAACATGACAAATCATTTGTTAAAATTCATAACTCCTAAAGTATCAGGCCTATGGTCATGTAATTTGAACACAAGCAATATAATGAAATTAGATACAACTTTGGTATTCACTACAACCACAACAAACATCATTTACACCACAAAAATAATTGCACAAGCAAAACTGCACATGCAGCCCAAACAGTAGTGGTACAGAAAACTGATAGGAACTTCAGAGAAGCATAACTCGAGTTCTAGACCTCCAACAAACATGAATCATAACTTTTTGAAAATCCTATGAAGTTACCTACAACTTACTTATTCTTATCTTAAGATGATTATATAGTTAATAGGGTCAATTAATCCAATAAATGCATCTCTATCCAAAACATGGATATAATCTGATATGCAACCTTAAACAGCTATAACTAGAGTTCCACATGTCCAATAAATGTGGTTCTAGGCTTTTTATAAAGCTTAGCAAATTCTAAACAACTTTGTTATAAACACCTAGAGCTAATTCTACTATTAAAAAGGCCCACAGTATGATCAAGGCAACCCTATCTAGGTTTGGGCAGAAACAGCTACAGAAATTTAAGCAACTATAACTAAAAATCTACTTAACCAAAAATTATACTATTTTGCTTTTTGAAAAGCTTAAGAAAAGTACTACAACTCATTTATTATCATCAAGTCATGATTCATAACTTAGCTGAGCCAATTAATACAAACATACAGGCCTATTCAGAATAGGAGCAAAGGAACACAGGGCATTTGTTATTTTTATATCTCTTAAATTATCAAGCCTAAAATCCTAAAATTTTTACCAGACATCAACCATCACCAAACATCAACCTTCACATTTATTTGAGCACAACAACTGTAGTTATGCAAAAAAAGACGCAACTAATATTAAAAACCTGACTGCATAAATTGATTTTTACAGCAAAAACTTTAAACTAAATCATGCCATATTATAGATCTACGGGATAGATAATTTCACAAGGATTCCAAAAAGTCCTCATTTGCTATTTTTGGATTTTTCTACAATTTACTATAATTTTCCAATTTTTTAGCCAAAATAAATGCATAAAGGAAAAACACATTTGCAACGAGGCCCCCGAATTTTTCCTAAATCAAACCGCAGTCGGCTGCACTATTCAACTGAGTCACGATTTCTGCACATAAGCCCCTTCCTTTTCCCTTATTTGAGCGTGAGATCCCTCCTCTCTTCCTACAGACAGAGAGCAGGGGAGGGCCAGCGAGGAGGCCGAAATCCGGTCAGAGGATGCACGTTGGCGGTGAAGGAGTGGTGGGGAAGGACTAGGGGAGTCTTGCACACCCTTAGGGCTGCCTGGCTTGGCCTAAGGTGGTCTGTGGTCTCCCGGTGGCACAGTGCGACGGCGATGGCTCAAGGACGGCAGCAACTGGCTGACTCAGGTGAGAAGGAGTGGCGCATGACGACAAAGGCTTCGTGGTGCACGAGAGAGACAAAGGGGGCTCAAAGGATGAGTGAGCGGTGGTGGCTACAAAGCTTGGTGGTGGCGTCCATGTTGGCCGCATCTAGGAGCACGCGCGTGACGCTAGAGAGCGAGGGAGGGAGAGGGGGAAGCTTGGCGTGAGTGAGGAGAAAGCGTCTGCCACTACATTGACATGAGGGGAAGGCAGGGGCGTGTGGCACGGAGGTGGGACACACACCAGCCATGGTGGGGGTGCCCTGCCTGCATGGTGGCCACACGGGCATTCTACCAAATAGGTGGCGTGCGCAAATGAGCTGAACTTTGGGTCCAGATTTTGGCATGTTTGGAGCATATTCTTCCCTAGGTGCTTAATGCAAGTTCGTTACTCTCCGACTACACTACACCATTTCTTAAGGTGCCATGGTCATTTGAGTTCTGTATCCACGGGTAATTAAGCTCTAAGATGGCATTGTCAATGCATTGACAACGATTAACAAACTCCAAAATTGATGGTCCAAATGAAGTCAAATTGGTGCCATCTTTATACATGCTCTTCTCCACAATGTATACTCCAACTTTTATTTTGGGACCCAATCATGTTGCTTAACAAAATCATGAGAATGTGAGATACCGATGTCGATGACGATGAATTCCAGACTTAGAAAATTTAAGTACTGAAAACAGCTGTAGATTCAAAGTTAGAGCCTCGGTTTGACCTTCTTACAAGCTGATCTAGCTCCTGGTCCAAAAAACAAAGTTTGTTCTACTCCACTCAAACTTCAACTTTTATTTAAGGTGCAACTCCATGCAAGCACTGTAAGTGATTGGTCAACACAGGTCAACATAGCATCACAGTAAAACTTAAATTAGAGTTTTAGACCGATTGAGGCATTTTCTTGACTTCTGCTCAACATGAACCCTTCATGACTTTTGTTCATGAGTGTAAGTATATTTGTTTGAGTAAGGTTGCAAGGTTTGGTTGACATCCTATGTTATAGTTCACTTAAAACAGTGATTCAAGCAAGGATGTAACTCATCATTTCAAGTGGCTTCTTGATTCCAAACTTCATGAAACTTTTCCACTGGTCAAGATGGATGCATGTTGATGTAATGTACATGAAATAAGCATGTTTAACATTACTCTTGCATAATCTTAACAAGGGTCCACATGTAAGTAAGGGTGTGTTGTCCAAGTTTAAGTTGGAGCTCACTCTTGTAGATTTGATCTTGACACCATCATCACCACTTAACATGTCATGTTTGAGTTCAAACCCATTGCTTAACTGGTGACAAACACCTGGGGTGTTACAATATGAGAGAATGTATGTATGCCACTGTGTATGCCGTTAGAAGCTTTAATTTTCCTAAGTTTGTGAGAACGTACGGAACGTGCATGCATCATGATAAATAATTATTTCATACTTGCATTGTTCCTCCCCTTCTAAATATCTTACTCAGTTATGTAACTCTTATCTATTATGACTTTGTCTCATGAAAGTTACACCATGTTGTTGGTACAGATGGCAGCACCGGCTGAAAGTGAGAATTTCCTATTGATGTTTGGTACTCCTGTCCTACTTTGGAGAGTCTTGCATTATGCAGGGTATTACGAACCGCCCCTCTATTACTAGAACGAAGTATACCTAGAGGGACAACTATGGTATGAAGTACAGCTGACCATACCAGCTCATAACCAAGCACCCTTCTGACAGGAATGAAAGGCCAAATCTGAAGGAAGAACTCCTTAGGAGGCTGCCTAAGTAGTGGCTTTTGATGTGCTAGTTAGATTTGTCAGCAGCACAGAGATGAGCTTACTGGCAGTGCTGCTGGTACTTTTCTTCGGGTGGATCTGTCCATAACAGTATGGGCACAGCGCAACAACAATGCATTGATTTGAGACCGAGATGAGCGGGCAGACAGTTCTAGCCCCGCTATGAGCGCAATGTTTGCAGTGATGAAGATGTTCTACACTCATCAGGACACCTAGGACTTCTGGCAGGAGTCCTATACCACTTGCATGGATAAGCTCATGAGAGCCAAAGCTGCATAGTGTAAGCTAAAGAAGTGTGTGCGCAAGCACAAAAAGGCAGCAAGTGAGGCTCGATGGGAAACTGATCATGCTTATGTAGCTCTAGGAAATCTCCACACCCAAATGGAGCAAGTTGATCAGTAGAGAGCTGCCACCTAAGAGGCAAGAGCGGATGATTAGGCAGTGTTAGCAAGACTACGGGAGCAGCTGGAGGCTGCCCATGTCGAGGCATTCACAGCTACACGCCAGCGGATCCTAGCAAACAACCGTACAACTATGGTAGAAGCAGAATGAGATAGGACCCAAGCCTTGAATGTGCAGCAAGACCATGTCGAGAGGGACTTGTGCTAGCAGCTTGCACAGACTCAGAACATGGTGGTTGATCTTCAGCATGAGGTGCATTTCTAGAACAACCAACTGCACCCGATCCTTAATGAGAAAGAAGAAGATCCAGAGATGTTGGTCGAGGATGATGGTTGGGAGGAAGAAGAAGTAGAGCTAGAGGATGAGGATGATCCTATCTCCAACCTTGATAGCGAGCACGTTAAGGATTAGAATCGCCTACTGACTAGTTAAAGTGCCAATATTACATGCAAAGTGCCATCTATAAGATTGAAAAGGTTGAGTATTATAATAAGATAATTTTTGCAATAGATAAAGGACAGAATATAAGCAAAAATTTTATAGCAAATTAAAGATAGTAAAATAAACATAATGTGATCCTAAAAACATCCATTTCTAACTAGGTTGATCGTCCTATAGTCAGTTATAGCTTTCATACCAATTTGTCACACCCAATTTTTCATAGCAACATCAAGTACTCATATATGTGCGCCCAGGATGTCCAAACACACATATACCAACAAATTGTAATAATATCAAAGTAAAGTACTTATTACATCGCATATCCCATCATAATGTTCATACATAGTTTTGCTCATTGGCAACATTATTACACACAGCAGAAAACCAAACCCAAACTGCCACAGGGACTCCAACTGGTGAACACCATCCTAGTAGTCCTGGACATCCTCCAGAAAACTCTTCATACACATTATCTGTTACCCATCCAGGATTTTCATTGAATGTAAAGCAAGTGTAAGCTCACCATGCTTAGCAAGTATATCAAAGGGATCTATGAGGCTCAAAGGCTAGACATAGTTTGACTATGGTTCGCAATTTTAGTTGATCAAATTTTAGCATCCTGAATCACTACTTTAGTGAACAATCCCAAATCCCAAGTGATAATAATGTATAAGCAAGTTTATATCAATTCCCAACAATCCATAGTAACCACTAATCATGAAGGATCCAGATCGCTCGTATCTGTGAGCACGACTGTTATAACAGGTCAAATATTTCTGTAGAAATTGTACAACTTTACCCACCGAGCCATGATTCCCAATGCTGGGGTTTGCAAGGCCCACAACACCTCTACCTAGGAAGTGTGGTAGGGTTTCACTATGTAACCCTTCGCTAGTCGCACTAACAAGTCATAGCTGCTAAGGTTCTAGCCGTCTAGCCATATGTGGCCCTCCTCTAGGAGTGACACATGTGGTCACGGCATGGTACACACACCCTAGCAGGAAAGGAAATATACCAACTAGTGCCCCCCTCTTGCCCTTATGGAAAGCTACAGACGAGCTAGTACAATCTAGTTAACAGGTTAAAATCAGAGCCATATGACACTCAGGGTTGTACAAAACCTTCTGGGTGGCCGCTTTAGGATTAAGTCCTTATGGAGAGACACTAGAGTACTCAACCCTGTACTCTAGCCCCCTAATTGTTGCTAAAAAGCTCCATTTTATCACCTTGCATAATGCCTTTAGTCATGTTTAATAATTATTTTATGTTGAGCACTATAGCATCTATCCAAAATGCATACCCAAACCCTAGGTAACAAGGACATGTGGTACAAGTAATAACCTAGGTAAAGTCCTTAAGGTATTTCAAATTAGACACATGCATGAATATAAATTGTAAAGTTCATAGGTACAAGGGGCCTTTGGTACACTTGCCTTCCTCAAAGTTCTCTTCTAGGTACTGCTGATCCTCTTGCTGGTCCTCAGTCACCACGAACTGCTCACCCTCTAAACCTGTTCCAATGCACCAATCAAGCATCCAATCCAATCATTACATGCATACAAATAGACTTCTATTAGAACAGTACACCAAGCAGTAGAAACATAGATTGAAAAGCTTATAAAACTATTCTACGTACTGCTACAAACACAGTGAGCGAAAGAATCACTCAAATCGAACTTAAAATGCAAAAGTTATGCATGAAATAAGGTTTAATGGCATTTCTGTAAATAGAACGAACTCATTTTTGAATTAAAACAATTAAAATCTAAATTTACGCGGATTATGGACTGCGTGTATGATTTTTGAAAACTATAGGGTCTAAAATGAATAAAATAGGACTGAAATGTATTTCTTTTGAATAGAACTAGACTGTGGGTTGATTCTTTGGAAACCGAGGGGCTAATCTACAAAATGGCTGACCATGGGTTGACTTTGTGGTTGCTGACTGGACGGCCATGTGTCAGCATGTGAGTGGCGTAGTGCACCATGTGTGTGTGCGCGCATGCTGACGCGACGCTGTGGACCGAGTCCACAGTACGTGGTGGACCGATTACACACCGAAGGGGTATGATCTCATCATGACCGTTCATGCAAGATCTGACGGCGTAGGAATGAATGGGATACCCTCCATCGGCTGCATAGTGCCTCCGGCGAGCCCGCCATGGCTGGTGGTGAGTCATGGGCTATGGCAAATGCCGATACGGTGCTCCAGACCTCCTCAGGTCAAACTGAGCACATAGACACATAGCATGAGGTCTAGCGGACTCAATGGAGCACAAATCTAGGGTAGGGAACACGTCGGAGTGATGGTCCCATGGCGGCGCCATGGCCAGCATGACTGGAACTCACCGGTATGGCATTTTAGATCATCATTCAATGAACGTTAAGCACGGGTAGGTGGAGGAGCTCACTATGAGGTCGAAGGAAGTGATCACAGCGTCCGAGAGGGCTCCAAAGGCATGGGTCGTTGGCGGCGGCAACTAGAGAGAGAAAAGGGGTGTGGGCGAGGGTGAATCCAAGCAATTTGTAACCAAAACCAAGAAGTGAGGGCACCTACGACTGCGGTGGGTCACAGCGGATCTTCGAGGCGCGTCGGTGACGTGGATTGGGCACCGGAGCAGGTGGACAACAGCGACAGTGCATGAGTTTGAGTGGCAAATGGAGAAAGGAGAGAGGGAGGGGTCTAGCTCAGGGTTTTGTAGGTGGGCGGCGAGCGGTAGATGGCAAGGAGCGTGGTGTGGCGATTTTGGATGCCTTCCATGCAGGCGTGGTGATCCGGCAGGAGCGGCTACCTCCGATGGTAAGCACGCCATCACCGGCGAGGTAGAGAAGGAAGGTAGCATGGGCGGCTGATGAGTGGGGCCAGTGACATAGTAAGAGGAAGGGAGAGAGTGGGTGTGGGCACTATGGTGAAGACTGAGCAGCACGCTAAGTGGGCCGCGTTGGTGGGTTGCGGGAGAGCGCGTGGAGCGAAGCCGAAGCAGGCCGGTACAGAGCAGGCTGCATGTGGGAGGAAGGGAAGGGAGGGGAGGCGCTGGCTAGTCCGCCAGCAGGCCAGGCTAGGAAGGGGCTGTGCCATGCCTAGGGTTGGGCTGGAAGAGAGAAAAGAAAGTTTTTCCAAAATCAAATCCTTTTCTATTTCTAGTTTTCAAATCCAAGCCAAATTCAAATGAAATTTGAATTCAACTTCAAACAATCTAGCCCTACACTCAGCCAAAATAGTATGCTTCGACATGAATGCAACAAACATGTTTTTAAACCTTATAGTTAATTTTATTTAACCAAAATTTATTATTTGGCCTAAGTTAGAAATACATAGAAATTCAATAAATGCTCAAATTTAATTACTAATTTGCAAATGATATTTTAGGGTGTTACAAACCTACCCCCTTAAGATGAATCTCATCCTCGAGATTCGGATGGTTTGAAAAGATTGGGATAGTTAGATTTTAGATCATCTTCTCTTTCCCAAGTTGCCACATCCACAGAGTGTTTGTTCCACTAAACCTTACACATTCTTATTATCCTACTTCTTGTGATTCTCTCCACTATTTCCAAAATTCTCACTGGATATTCTTTATATGATAGATCCTCTTGGATATCTAGTTCATCCAAGGGTAACTGTTCCTCAGGTACTCTCAAACATTTCTTAAGTTGCGATACATGGAAGACATCATGAACACTTGAGAGTTGTTCTGGTAATTCTAGCTGGTAAGCAACTTCTCCTCTCCTATTGATGATCTTGAAGGATCCCACATACCTAGGGTGACAACTTTGCCTTGGCATGAAACCTCTTAACTCCTCTCATAGGTGAAACTTTGAGATAAACAAAGTCACCTATCTCAAACACCAAATCCCTTCTTCTCGTGTTAGCATAGCTTTTCTATCGAGACTGTGCAACCTTCAAGTTTTGCCTTATTGTTTGTACCTATTTCTTTGCCAGTTGCAAAACTTCTAGTCCAAAGACTTGACTTTCCCCTGTTTGATTCCAAAATAGTGGTGTCCTGCACTTTCTGCCGTACAATGCCTCAAACGGTGCCATCTTAAGACTTTTCTGGTAGCTATTATTATAAGAGAATTCGGCATAGGGCAAACTTTTATCCCAACTTGTTCCGTACTGTAGAGCACAAGCTCTCAGGATATCCTCTAAAATCTAACTTGTCTTCTCTATCTTCCCATCTGTCTGAGGATGATAAGCTAAGCTAAAGTTCTACTTTGTATCCATGGACTCATGCAATTTCTACCAAAAATGGGATGTGAACTGTGTACCCCTATCTGAAACAATCTTCTTTGGTACTCCATGTAAACATACAATCCTTTCCATGTATAGCTCTGCCAACTTTGTACCAGAATAAGTTGTCTTGATAGGAATGAAATGTGCTACTTTTGTCAGATGGTCTACAATTACCCAGATAGAGTCATATCCCCTCTGTGTACAGGGTAATCCCACTATGAAATCCATTCCAACTTCTTCCCATTTCCACTCAAGTATCTTCATAGGTTGTAACAACCCTGCTGGCTTCTGATGCTCTGCCTTTACTCTTTGGCACGTATCACATATGGCCACATATTTAGCTACATCTATTTTTAGTCCATACCACTAATATCTCTCTTTAAGATCAAGATACATTTTAGTACTCCCTGGGTGTATGGAATAGGCCAAGTCATGAGCTTCCCTCAAAATAGACTCTCTAATAGACTTTACTTCTAGTACACAAATCCTTTTACCAAACCATACTGTTCCCTGATCATCCATATGGAAACCTAGGGCTTTACCAATCACTATATGTTCAGCAATATCTTTAATCCTTTCATCATTCAACCGTCCTTTATGAATCTCTTGTTCTAGAGTAGGTTCTACCTCTAACTCCATGGTGTTAGCCACAATACCCAAATTCAGGTATTTGAACTCCTCACACAACTCTTTAGGTAGCTGAGTTGTATAGGCCATGTTCACATAACTCCTACTCAAAGCATCTACTACAACGTTAGCCTTTCCTAGGTAATAGTGTATCTCCAAATCATAATCCTTGATTAACTCTCACCGTCTGCGCTGCCTCAAATTCAGATCTGACTGTGTGAATATATACTTCAAACTCTTATGATTTGTATAAATCTCACACTTATGACCAATCAGGTAATGCCTCCAAATCTTGAGAGCATGTACCACGGCTACTAACTCTAGATCATGAGTCAGATAATTTAACTCATGTTTTCTTAGCTATCTAGATGCATAGGCAACAACTCTACCCTCTTGCATAAGAACGCAGCCTAGACCTTGCCGTGAGGCATCACAACAGATAGAGAAGATTTTGGTAAGATTAGGTAAGATAAGCACTAGGGGTAGAAGTCAGTCTCTTCTTCAACTCCTCAAAACTATCCTGACATTGCTTAGACCATACAAATTTGGCATTCTTCTCTAAGCAGTCATGGGTTTGGCTAACTTAGAGAATCACTCGATGAATCTCCTATAGTACCCAGCCATACCAAGGAAACTTTGAGTCTCACTGACATCCTGAGGTGGCTTCCAACTCAACACATCTCTAACCTTTTTGGGATCTACTGCTACTCCTCCATTAGAGATTATGTGACCAAGGAAAGATACTTCTTTTAGCTAGAACTCACATTTGCTAAACTTAGCATAGAGCTAATGTTCACTAAGCTTTTGCAATAGTAACCTCAAATGTCCCTCATGTTCTTCTTCATTCTTAGAGTAGACTAATATATCATCAATGAACACCACAACAAACTTGTCCAGGTACTCCATGAATACTTTGTTCATCAAATACATGAAGTAAGCAGGTGCATTTGTCAGACCAAAGGACAGGACTATGAACTCATATAGTCCATATCAGGTCACAAAAGCGGTTTTAGGAATGTCGGAATGTCATATTCTCAACTGATGGTATCCAGATCGGAAGTAAATCTTGGAAAACACACAAGCTCCTTTCAATTGGTCGAATAGGTCATCGATTCTAGGCAGTGGATACTTGTTCTTAATCATGACCTCATTAAGTGATCTGTAATCTATGCACATTCTTTGTGTACCATCTTTCTTCTCTACAAACAATACTGGCGCACCCCAAGGTGAAGAACTAGGTTAGACATAACCCTTATCTAGCAATTCCCTTATTTGTTTCTTAAGTTCTGCTAATTCATTCACTCTCATTCTATAAGATCTCTTAGCTATGGGTGCAGTTCTAGGTAAAAGTTCAATTATAAACTCAATATCTCATTCAGGTGGCATTCCTGGTAACTCCTCAGGGAAGACATCTGGATACTCGTTTACTATCCGTATATCCTCTATCGTTGTGCCCTCCAATTGATTAACCCGACATATTTATGCGGCTAACTGTGTTGCCACATACTAGTAACACCCAAAACTCTTACTACAAATTAGAAATTAAATTCTTATCCTTTAATACATTTTCTAGGTATTTTTAACTTAGGCTAAATATTAAATATTGGATAAATAAAATAAACTATAAGGTTTAGAAACTTGTTTGTTGCATTCATGCCGAAGCATATGGTTTTTGGATGAGTGTAGGGTTAGAAGATTTGAAGCTGAATTCAAATCCCATTCGAATTTGGTTTAAAATTTAAAATAGAGGAAATAGAATTGGAAAAAGATTGATTTTGAAAAAAATTCATCTTCTCTCATTTCAGCCCAACCGAATCAGCCCAGCCCCTTCCTCCTTTCTTCTTCCCGCGCTAGCATCAATCGGCGGCCTGTCTCGGTGGCCTACCCTGCATCAGCGCGCTGGCCCGCACCCCGCATGGCCCAGCCTACTGCTCGGTCCCACTGATCGGCCTGCCTTGCTTTTCCTCCTGCACGCGCACATCACTCGGCGGCCCAGCTCGGCACACCGGCCTATAGCGCCGCTGGCTCGGCCTTCATCGCCGCTCGCCGCTCTCTCCCTCTCACTGTGCACTGTCCCCACCCATCAGCATCTTCTCCCCCTTTCCTTTCGTCTTCCTCAGCCTTCTGTTCTTCACCACCGGCGCCTTCCTTTTTCTCCGGTCACCACCGATGGCAAGTGCCACGTCGTCGCCCATAGAAGGAAAGCAACCCCCTTCGCCCAAATCCGCCGCTTCCCTACCCTATTTCCCCCACTGGCTGGCCTATATAACCCCGAGCAGAGCCCCGCCTCGATCTCCCATCCTCTGCTCATAGCCGAGAGCCACCGCCGCCGTAGTTCCCCTCTTCCGCGCCTCAATCATCGACGCCGATGCAACCTAGAGCTCCACCGTGTTTTCCCAGCAGCCGAAGGTACCATCGTCTTGTCATTTTGGTCACGAAATCCCTAGATTGGACCTCACCCGCATGCCTTCTCTCTCTCTAGAGCCCCGCCGCCATCGACCTCACCTCTGGAGCCATCCCAAACATTGAGAACGCCCCCATCTGACTCACGGTGAGCTACTGATCCCTCCCGTACCCTCCGTTCGCGCTTTGGTGCCCTAGAATGCCATACCGGCGATTCTAGTTCATGACGGCCATGGCGCCGCCATCGGGCCCTTCTTCCCCGATGACCCGCTGCCACTGCTCATGCCTGCGCTATCAGATCGCCAAGGAACGGTCCAGATTAGATGGTACCGGTTCGGTCTACCGTAAGCCGTGGACTTGATCCACAGGGCTACGTCAGTGCCCATGTCAGCGTGCCCATGTCTGCGTGGTGCACCACGCTTATCAGAAGCCGCCATGTGTCGACCAGTCAGCACCCAGGGTCAAACCCGCAGTCAAGCCAAGCACTTTTGTGTTTTAGCCCTTCGATTTTCTCAGAATCAACCCGCAATCCATTTTAATTCAAAATAATTATTTTTTAGTCCTGTTTTTAATCAGTTAGGCCCCTGTACTTTTCAAAATTAATGCCTGCAGTCCTATAACCGTGATAATTTACATTTTTAATTGTTTTAATTCAAAAATAGGTTCAGTTTATTTACAGAAATGCCATTACGTCTTATTTCATGCATAACTTTCACGTTTTAAGTCCGATTTGAGTGATTCTTTCGCTCACATGTTCGTAGCAATGCGTAGAATAGTTTTGTAAGCTTTTCAACTTATGTTTTCACTATTTGGTGTACTATTCTAATGGAAGTATATCTTGTATGCATGTAATGATTGGTATGATGCTTGATTGATGATTGGATCACGATTAGAGGGTGAGCCATTTGAGGTGACTGAGGACCCCCAGCAGGATCAGCAGTAGTCTCAGGATGACTTTGAGGAAGGCAAGTGTACCAAAGGCCCCTTGTTACCTATGAACTACTACCACTTACATTCATGCATGTGTTTAATTTGAATTGCCTTTAAGGACTTTACCTAGATGATTCCTTGTACCACATATCCTAGATACCTAGGTTTATTGGGTAGGCATTTTGGATAGATGCTGCAGCACTTAACATGAAGTAATTGTTAAACATGATTAAAGGCTTTATGCAATGTGATAAAATGGAGCTTTTTAGCAACAGATAGGGGGCTGGAGTATGGGGTTGAGTACTCTAGTGCCTCTCCATAAGGACTTAATCTTGAAGTGGCAACCTAGGAGCGACCGTATAACCCCGAGTGTCACATGGCTCTGACTTTAACCTATTAACTAGATTGTACTAGCTCGTCTGTAGCTCTAGTAAGGGGTAAGAGGGTATCTTTCCTTTTTCTGTTTGGGTGTGCACCGTGCTGCGATGCCCATGCGTGCCATTCCTTTGTAGCTATGACCTGTTAGTGCAACTAGCTAAGGGTTTCATAGTGAAACTCTACCACACTTCCTAGGAAGAGGTGTAGTGCGTCTCGCGAACCCCAGGCATTGGGAATCATAGGCTCGGTGGGTAAAGATGTACAATTTCTGCAAAAATAATTAACATGTTATAACAGCCGTGCTCACGGATACGAGCGGTCTGGATCCTTTGAGATTAGTGGTTACTGGGAATGGTGGATGGTTTGGAATTGAGATGAATATGACTATACTTTATTGTCACTTGGGAATTGGGACTGTTCATTGAAGTAGTGATTCAGGATACTAAAATTTGATTAACTAAAATTGCGAACCGCAGTCAAACAGTGTCAAGCCTTTTTGAGCCTCATAGATCCCTTTGATATACTTGCTAAGCATGGTGAGCTTACACTTGCTTTACATCCAATGAAAATCCTGGATGGGTAACAGATAATGGATATGAAGAGTTTCCGGAGGATGTCCAGGACTACTAGGGAGACGTTCACCAGTTGGAGTCCCTATGGCAGTTGGGCTAGTTATTCCGCTGTGATTGTAATAATATTGCCATCGAGCAAACTTTGTATTAACTTTATGATGAGATATGCGATGTAATAAGTACTTTACTTTGATACTATTGCAATTTGTGATATATGTGTGTGTTTGGACATCATGGGCACACATATATGAGTACTTGGTTTTGCTATGCAAAATTGGGTGTGACAAATTGGTATCAGAGCTATAACTGACTGTAGGACGAACAACCTAGTTAGAAATAGACGTTTCTAGGATCACATTATCTTTATTTTACTACCTTTAATTTGCTACAAAATTTATGCTTATATTCTGTTCTTTATCTGTTGCCAAAAATTATTTTGTTCTAATACTCAACCTTTTCATTCTTGTAGATGGCCCGTACCAAGCAGACCCCATGCAAGAGGACCATCCTGATGCCCACTAGGAGGACCAGGTTCACTTTGGGCAAGCATGTCCTAGCACATCTGGTGGAAGCTCTGAGGACCTAGGAGGAGGAACCGCCTGTGGAGGTGCCCATGGGGGAACCTCTGGAGGACTTGCTGGAGGATTCAATGGATGAAGAAACAGAAGAGGGACCCATTGAGATAGAGGAGTCTGAGGATGATCCTATGGAGGAGCATGAACAAGGTGGCCAGGAGGGAGCTAGTGACCCCGACAATGGAGATGGCTCTAATGATTCTGATGCAGATGGAGGTGATGATGGTGGAGACGGTGGAGATGGTGGTGATGATGGAGGAGATGGTGGAAATGGGGGTGATGACAGTGATGATGAACACAATGCACTATTGGCTCAGGGATGGACTACGGAGATCCACTATGACTTGGAGGGTGATGGCTACTACAACCCCAGGCTTCTCGCACTTGTGCATCGCTACCACCCCGGAGGCGCTGTTTAGTATAGGACAGAGCATTGGACCCACCCCGACTACACCAGCTTCTGGGAGACAGAAGTGTACATTCAAGAGGGGACTCAGGTGCACTACATCCACCATGCCACCACTGCACGGCTCACACGTGTGGCCATCATCAGGGATGCAGCTCGACAGGCATTGATGGTCAACCATGACCGTCACTTCGACGACATCGCCTGGGAGGATGACCGCTATCTTCCCCGCCGTCGGAGCGGACAGTCTAGGTGCAACATCGTTGCACCACTTGGAGAGGCGAACCTAAGGCTGAGGCCTACCCTATTGTGCTTGGCTGAGATCAACACCGACTTGGATCAGACCCTGCATGAGCTCGATGTCATGGGAAAGGCCTACATGCAGCTGGCCCGTGAGCACGCTACACTGAAGCAGCAGCTAGGAGGTCCAGATGTGAAAGATTCAAGAGTACCTACTCAGTCACCCCTGAGGACTAGAGAAGAGTTTGGAGACCCCAGCACCAGCACCAACATCGACCCGTACCCATAGGAGAGTCTTAAAAATATGTAATAAACACGCGTAGTTACGCGAGAGAGTGTTTAGTTTCTTTCTTTAATGGTTGGACAAGTGTTAATTGCATGGTTGGATGTTATCATTATGAAAAATGTTTGATTTGGATCTTTGATATGATTGTGATGACTTGTGGGCATGTCCACGGTCATTTAGTTAAGGTTAAGGTTTAAGGATATTATGAATAAATAGTTGGGTTTCGTTTTATCATGCTGTCCATTCTGTATCATTCGGAGCAGTCTGTCTTTATCAGTTCATATATCATAATCTAGATGTCCAATGATCATGAAATTTCTATGGAGATAAGTAGACTTCAACATCCTTCTTTTGGCTCTGGAATCACCTCAATACCTGTTATAAATTGTGAGATACAGTTGTTGTAAATTGAGGTTTCTGTGCTGTCAGAATTCCAGAACAGTACTGCTTGTTGTCCGTATTTGACTAAGTAAACTTCAGAATCTGGAAAAGTGTTCTAAATGAAAGTTGTAGAGAATTTCATAAGATTTCTAGAAAGGTAAAATACGAAATCATATGATAAACAGAGAGTGAGATATGCTCATTTTACAGCACTGCTATTGTCCAACTCGCTGGAAAAGTTCAGAACAAATATCTTCTTGCATACCCTACATATATCTCTTGTCTACACCTACTCTTGTTACACCAGTATCTTTTAAGAGTTATATGTTTGGACATGTAAGACTTATATGATGCATCTATAGATGGTGAACACTAGGAGGAACAACCAGGGAGGCAAGGAACTGCCACCACCACCCCCAGTCACCATGGAGCAGCTGATGATGATGCAGACACAGTTGCTTCAGCAGATGGCCCAGAATATGCAGAACATGGGGCAAGGGAATGGGAATGCACCCCCTCATGTTAGAGATAAGAGGGGAGAGTTTCTGAAAGGACACCCACCTGTATTCAAGCACTCTGCCGACCCACTCCAAGCTGACAACTGGCTATGTGCCATTGAGAGACAACTGGAGATTGCTCAGTGTGATGATAAGGAGAAGGTCTTATATGCTTCTAGATAGTTGCAAGGAGCTACACTGGATTGGTGGGACTCATTCTACTTCGGCCGTACTAAAGCTAATCCCATCACTTGGGCTGAGTTCTGCAGTGCCTTTCGCACTCACCACGTGCCTATAGGACTGATGAAGCTGATGAAGAAGGAGTTCTTGGCTCTCAAGCAAGGGAGCATGACCGTTGTTGAATATCATGACACATTCATACAATTGTTATGGTATGCACCGACTGAGGTAGATGAGGACGGAAAGAGGCAGGAGCTGTTTATGGAGGGTCTGAATGATGGCCTCCAGTACCAGTTGTTGTCTCATACCTTTGCTAACTTCCAGCAGCTAGTGGACAAGGCTTTAGTGATTGAGAACAAGTGCCGCCAGATGGAGGACAAAAAGAGGAAATTTCAAGGACAGCAATCTGGGAGCAACTCTCGCTTCCATACCAACCCTCAACAAGCTCAACCTCAGCAGTGCTATCAAGGTTAGACAGGTCCCAACCACAACTAGCAACCCTAGCATGCACAATAGCAGCAGCAGCAGTACAAGGCACTAGCTCAGCGCCAGCAGCAACCCAATAATGTACCAGTGAGGAATAATGCCCCCAATGCTCCATAGAGGAATGGCGTACCAAAAGCGCCAAATGCAGTTAATGATAACAAATGCTTCAATTGTGGAGAGCTAGGACATTACTCCAATAGATGCCCCAAGAAGACGGCTAACTCATAGTAGAATTATGTTCGGAGACAGGTGAACCACATGACTACCGAAACAGCTCAGGAGGCACCAGATGTGGTGATCGGTATGTTTCCGGTCAACTCAAACTCAGCTATAGTACTTTTTGATTCTGGTGCTTCGCATTCCTTCATAACATATACATTCATAAAGAAGCATGGTATTCTAGTAAGTGTTATGAAGAAACACATGTTAGTAAGCTCACCTAGTGGGGTAATGAAAGCAGAGTGGATATGCTTAGATGCTAGTCTCAGCATAAGGGGGTAGAATTTCAAGCAAATCTTATAGTCATAAATTCCACCGGTATCGATGTCATCTTGGGTATGGATTGGCTAAGGTTGCAGAAAGCAGTTATTAATTGTGGAAATAGTTCTGTGAATCTTACCACTTCATCTAGAGAGGAAGTTGTGTATGTGGCAACTTAGTCAGCTGCCGAAATTTGCTAGGTTAATCAGTTGGAGGGCACAACCTTAGAAGATATAAGGATAGTAAATGAGTACCCAGATGTCTTCCCTGAGGAATTGCCAGGTATGCCACCTGACCGAGACATCGAGTTTATAATTGAACTTTTACCTAGAACTGCACCCATAGCTAAGAGACCCTATAGAATGGGAGTGAATGAATTAGCAGAACTTAAGAAACAATTAAGGGAATTGTTAGATAAGGGTTATGTTCAACCTAGTTCATCACCATGGGGTGCACCAGTACTGTTTGTAGAAAAGAAGGATGGTACACAAAGGATGTGCATAGACTATAGGTCACTTAATGAGGTCACAATTAAGAACAAGTACCCACTACCTAGAATTGATGACCTATTTGACCAGTTGAAAGGGGCTTGTGTGTTTTCCAAGATCGACCTTCGATCTGGATACCATCAGTTGAGGATAAGGCATACTGACATCCCCAAGACCGCTTTTGTGACCCGATATGGACTATATGAGTTCACAGTCATGTCTTTTGGTCTGACAAATGCACCTGCTTACTTTATGTATCTGATGAACAAAGTGTTCATGGAGTACCTTGACAAGTTTGTCGTTGTGTTCATTGATGACATACTAGTGTACTCTAAGAATGAAGAAGAACATGAAGGACATTTGAGGTTGGTGTTGTAGAAGCTTAGAGAACATTAGCTTTATGCCAAATTCAGCAAATGTGAGTTCTAGCTAAAAGAAGTATCTTTCCTTGGTCACATAATCTCTAATGGAGGGGTAGCAGTAGATCCCAAGAAGGTTAGAGATGTGTTGAGTTGGAAGCCACCTAAGGATGTTAGTGAGATTCAGAGTTTTCTAGGTATGGCTGGGTATTATAGGAGATTCATCGTGGAATTTTCTAAGTTAGCCAAGCCCATGACTGCTTTGTTAGTGAAGAATGTCAAATTCGTATGGACTAAGCAATGTTAGGATAGTTTTGAGGAGTCGAAGAAGAGATTGACTTCTGCCCCAGTGCTTATCTTACCTGATCTCACCAAAAGCTTCTCCATCTACTGTGATGCCTCATGGCAAGGTTTAGGTGGTGTTCTTATGCAAGAAGGTAGAGTTGTTGCCTATGCATCCAGATAGCTGAGAAAACATGAGTTAAATTATCTGACTCATGATCTGGAATTAGCTGGTGTGGTGCATGCTGTAACACCCCAGGTGTTTAGCTTCCACATTTGCACTGCATTTCATGAACATAAGCATCATGCATCCCTTCATGAACTTATATCATATGAAACATGATTTCGAAACATTGCAACATGTTGTATATTTCATGTGTGTTGTTTCTTTTATGAAATGTAAAGTGTGCAACACTTAAGTGTAACATGTGCCACTCACTTTAGTGAAGCAAAGTTAGTTAATACTATGCAACCAGATCATGAAACGTGTGAAACATGACTATGAAACATTTGCAACATTTCTTGTGTTTTTCATTATTTTAGTACATACCTTGCTTGATTCTTGTGTGACCAATGCATGGTGTGGCTAAAAATGCTTGTAAGTAACTTAGTTACACCTAATATGTCATTTGGAACATTGTTCATGTTGAACATTTTGCCTAATTAGGTTTCCAAGTCATGGTTTGACCAATTTGGACCCCTAGAGCTCCTGTGTTTGATTGTTTAAAAAGTGTGGCTTAGGATGTTTGCATGTCTGAGTAACCTAAAACAAAGTTGTAGCAAATTATATAAGGAACAAAAGTTGTTTTATGGCCATCCCATGAAAATGTGCACAACATGTTAAAAAAGGACCCACAAGTCAGCATTGATGGTGGATTCAACATTTGAAAAATTGTCTAAGTGTTGGAACTGCTTTCTAGTTTCATGAAGACGACTTTGGAGCCATGTAGATTGAAATCTATGGCAAATTAGCTCGAGCTCCAATTAGCAAACTTGTAGTACTCACGTAGGTCTCCAACTTTGTTAATTACAACTTAACCTAGATCGCCACGGATTAAGAGAGAGTTGGACGAAAGTTCACTACTCGCTTTTGGGAGCACTTGCACGGATTATTAGGAACTAAGCAAGGCTAAGCATTTAACCCATCCTGAACTTAAATAGGATTTCAGTGTGATATCTGGACAAGGAAGAATATATAATGCAGCAATTGGTTCCAACCAATTTCTATACGTAATGCATCATCAACAATAAAAGATACTCAATGTATTTGTAAAAACATGGGAGGCTTAATATGCTCTAGGGCTTGCCTTTCAGGAACGAGGAAGGCTGGTGGTCAGGGCACTCGGGCAATTCCTCTACGGCGACTGCTTCGTCGGTTTCCTGCACCACGGGTTCCTCCTCCTGGTTGGCTCCCTCGAACTCCAGCAACGTCACTCCCTCCGGCACACCTATTGTATGAATGCGCAAGATAAATATCATGGATGCACATGAACGATTGTCAGGGATGCTCGGGGAATGCACATGTTTGCTGTAGTTTGCATATTCCAACTTAAGCCCTATTCAAATCACTTTCACTTACCACGTTTATACAACCTAATGTATAATTGCTCATCTTCAGTTAATGACCTAGCACCTGCACCTAAGCATATTCTCAAGTTAGGCTAACCCCTAAACAATCAACGAGAACATTGCACAAGCATACACTCAAGCATTTGTATTTCAACCAAATGGAGACTATGTAGCGGTACAGTAAACTAGCCATAACTAGAGATTTATAATTCCAAATGACATGCAACAAGACAATCTGGAAAGCCTATGAAATTTTCTACAATTCATTTTCAGATCTCAAAGCATGATTCAACACTTTACCAAGTCGAATTCATCAATCAACAGAACTCTGTCCTCACAAGGCAGAGAGTAAGCAAAAACTGGAACCTAACTTTAAACAGCTGTAGTTTCTAAACTACTGGGCCAAATGCCCTCAAATTTTGATAGGAGCTAGCTACCTAAATTATCTACAACTCTTGTATTCATCTCATTCATAGAAAACCAAAATATCATGGGGAACTTTCCAAAGTCCCCAGATCTGTCCAGAGGGACATAATGCAAACGAATAATGAATAACTTAAGATGTAAACATATAACTGCACAAAACTAAATCTACTCACATGTCACACATCTCACAAGAACACCAGAAAGTAGGGTGTTCATTCCCAAAACATTTCCTCTAATACCTTTCTTAATTTATTTAATTAATTAGAGGAAATAGTAAACATATATGAAAACTACACCATTAAATCTACAAAAATTACAGTAGACACTACATGTCCTAAGTAGACTACCATAAAAATTTCACACCATTTTAGTAAGTACAACTGCCTACACAAAATTGGTAAGGCAGAATGGCTTAAAACGACATAATTAGGAAACCTTAGTGAAAAGTGTCAAGCAACAGATTTCATATTTTTCCTAGCATCTATAAGGTACCAAGATACTACCTACCAAGTTTTATGGCCATAGGATTCATAGATAATTTACAAAAATTCACACAAGTATCTACCAATGATAAAAGGAAAATCTATAACTCAAAAACTACAGATGCAATATCTCTCAAATTTTAACCAGAGCTTATACTAAGCAATACTAGCTTACCCACAAAATTTCACAATTTTTGGATCACAGAAACTCAAGATATGATTTAAACAAGTTTGCATGCATTCAAAAACACTTTTCAAGTTCCTATTTAATTCATCCAAAATATCTACATAAAGTGCTTAAGACATATTTTTCTTAAATACTAGACCTAACTGTGAGTCTAACAAAATTGGAAGTACTCAATTTGGATCTACCAATTTGGAGTTACAAAAATCACAAATCAGCATTCAAAACTGCATTTTTGAACTAGCCCTATGAATGCACAGCCACTGCCGTGTGGGTCCCGGTGTCAGCCGACCCCACCCGTCAGCAAGATGAAAACAGAGGACATGGCTGCAACGGTGTGGAAGATGGTGTAGCTCATCGGTGGTGAGGACTCCGGCGACCAAACCGGCACAAGCATGACCTCCAAGACCTCTCGGACCTATTGAGCTACATGGTTGGGCCGATTGCTGGCGACCAAGACGACGGCGGCGGCCATGGCGGTGGGGTGATTCAGCTCGACGGCAAGACGCCGGAGCCAGCCATGATGGCCCAAACAACTGACACGTCAAGCTCCTACATCCTACTGTGAAGCTAGCACACATGTTTACACGGCGAAAGGCCGACGGAAGTGCCCCGGCCACAACGATAGGGCATAGCGGCGACACTCCGGTGAGCGGCGCGCGGCGTTAGGACCTTACCCAGCGCACCCAGCTAGCCAGATAGAGCTCGGTGAGGCATTGGGAGTGCGAAGGAGCTACTGTGGTGGTGCTAGAGCGAAGAGGCGCGAGCGGGGGCCAGCTTTAGCGACGGCGGAGCTCGCTTGGCCACGGCGGAGCTGCGCTGCTCTTTGGCTATGAACGGGGAAGGCGATGGAGGGTGAAGGAGAGTGAATGGAGGGGCAGAGCACGTGTGGAGGGTAGCAGGGAGTCCTCCACTTCAAGTCGGCCAGCGCGCGGCGTGGTCAGGGCGATCCGAGCGCGTGGCGGCCACGCGTTGCTCAGACATGCAAACAACCTAAGCCACACTTTTTAAATAGTCAAACACAGTGTAACACCTCGGGTGTTAGCCTTGCATAACTTGACTTGCATAACATGAGCATGAGCATCAAGCATTCATAAATCATCATTTACAATTGAAACATTTGATCGAAACATATGAAACATTACTTGTTATCTCGTGTTTCTTAGAACATATGCATATGATCTTGTACAAATGAATGCAAGTGGGTAGTGCTAGTCACTAAAACACCTTAGCTATACTTAGGTTAACAAAAGGAACCTTGTTCATGAAGGCCACATTTCATGATCAAGCACTTAAGTGATATTTCATGTGTTGACCTGAATGGCTATATGAGTGACTACTACATGAAATGCTTAAATGACCTTGCAAATTGTTTTAACATGCTTAGGATATCATTAGGAACAACTTTGGTATTTAGTGCTAGGGCTAGTTTGGTCATTTAGCCATGGTTTGTATATGTAGCATGTTTTCAAAGTGGCATGTTTGACTAAAGTTGAACTAAGTGTTAGGGACCTTGCATGGAGGAGTTCACTAAAGCAATGTTGTAGTGTTTGACATAAGGAACGACTTTGATTTTTGGGCCTTTGACTGATTCAGCTCCTAACATGTGTGAATTTGGGTTTCAAAAATCAGAAAAATCACAAATTCTACACTTAGCAAATTTTTGCTAAGTCGTGAACACCGACAGCCTGACAAGCCAACTTTGAGCACGATTTTCCTCCTTAACCGTTGCGAATTAGGTCTTGATCGTTTTATATGAATTACAGATGGTACTTAGAGCTACAACTTTGGTGTAGATTGTATGCACTAATACGTCACGGATTAGAAGATCAAGCTCCACGAAAGTACGTCGTCAGGCTCGGCCATCGCGTTTCTGACTAACTGAATTGCGACGTCAATGGCCGACCGGCTTCAGACATCGCGCGCCGCATGTCCCCGGCGACGGCCGTGCGTCGCCAGCGCTCTGTCCGCGCAGGCCACGCCGCGCCCGAGTGCGGCCTTAACGTCGCCAGCGCCCGCCCGAGCCATCCCGTGCTCCCATTTCGCTCCCGACGCCTTTTCTTCCTCGCAGCAGCAGCCGCTGAGCTCTCAGAGCCCCGCCGTTCCGCCATAGCCATGCGCAGTCCGCGCCTAGCCACTCCAGCACCACCACCATAGCTCCTCCGTCTCCCCAGCGACCCACTGCTCCCTCCCGTGCTCGCTGACCAAGCTTGGTAAGCCATCGCCGCGCGTTTAAGCTCGCTGGAGCTCCGCCGCAAGCCCCAGAGCATTATAAGTCTCCCAGTAATTTACAAATGTTTACTTACGTATTTATGATTGATGCATTAGGTTATAAGAGTTGAATGAAACCACTTGATGCATGTACATTCCTTGTCCAGATATTAACCCTTTAACCGGTATAGGTCCAGGATCGAATATATGCTTAGCCATGCTTAGACCGGTAGAAGTCGGGTGATGTCCTGTCACCTGCGAGATATAGGTGGATACCAGAGCACGGTTGGCTATATCTGCTATCATGGAACAGAACCATGTGGTAAAAGTAAATTGAGACCGGACGGGAGGTCGATAGGGAAGCAACAAGGCATGGAGGTCTTGGGTGTGGACTTATCCCCGTCTGTGTCGATTAAGGACCGTACCGTTGTTGGTGCTTCTGACAAGATTGAACACATGCCTCTCACTTAGCTGGCCGGATAACTCGTTCCGACCGCGAAGCCGAGTAATTCAACTCAGGCCGGGAACCGTTCTGTTGTGCGCTCATTCTGGGGAACGATCAGACTGAGCCCAAGGGCAGGCTTGGCCTGAGCATCCTGGCATCTGGTGTTCCAGATTATGCAGCATGGTACGGACCCGCGAAATGTGTACCTGAGTTGTACCAAAGGTGACCTAAGACTATCGTGGCTGATAGATCTGGGTTTGTGTTAGGAATAAATTCCTAGCTGGTTGAAATCGATTCGAATCGCCGTCTCTCCCGGATAGTGAGAAACTTGGCTAGTCCCAACATCGTAGCAACTATATTATGAAACATGATGGTTCAAATGAATATGGAATTATAATACCTGCTATGGTTACTATTGTATGATTCTAATAACATACCACATGTTTGGCATAGGATAGTTGCTAATCTAGAAATGGATAGTTATAATTAACTTGATAAAAGAATCACAATTGTACAACGTTTAATTGCCTTTTTCGCAAAATGTTGTCAAGTTACGTCCACTTATACAGCCTTGCATAATCCTTGGAGTCATTTTATTTCTGGTTCATGATGGGTAAGTCTAGCTGAGTACCTTCTCGTACTCAGGGTTTATTTTCCCATTGTTGCAGATGGCACTGTGTATCATGGTTATTGCAAGAGTTGCTTCTATCCCGTTGTGGATGAGGAGTAAGCCTTAGGCAGGCTTCCTTAGTAATTCCTATCTTTGCTTTTGTGGACCATGATCTAGCTTGGCACTGTATCAAACTACGTTGGAAACTTATCTTCAAACTTATTTGCTTCCGCTTTCATTATCAAACTCGGTTTGTAATAACTTTCTATTCGTACTCTGTTGATGAAAAGTACCTGTGAACTTTATGTAATATGTGGCATGTATGTTGAATCCTGTATGATCTTGGTTGTGGTAAATCATTTATCGAGACCCGTCGTGGTACTCGACAGACTACTGGGTTTATATGAGTTCAAGTATGACAGTGCGACCGCTTGCGGATTGCCATTATACTTGTATTCTTATAAATTGGTCGGTTCTGCGACAGCTGGCATCAGAGCAAGATTCAACGTTAATTGTCACAAGTGTATTTAAAAACAAAAGTTTTTGTTTTCCAAAAACCCTTCTCTAGCAACTATTAGTTATATAATAGGTATTTGAAATCTAAAGTGTGCCAATGATCACTTTCCTTATGCCCAAATTAAGGACTATTAGGTGGCTATTTAAGTACTAACATGGGGGTTTTTACTTCGTCGTCCATACGGCGTGCTATAGTATGGATGCCATTCACTTGAGTGGTAATGTATGGATCAAATGCCTCTACGCCAAGGTAAGATGAGTGTATGACCGCAAGATGTGAGCGTGCGGTCGGGAAGAGTTAGCTTTGGTACGGCTATGTATGCATGCTTGCATGTGTACATGGTACGTATTTAATTGTGGGTTTAAATTATTGTTGGGTAGATTGATACGGAAGTATATGTATGGGGATACATATATGAAAGTATTTACAATTACATTCTGCATATTTCATTATGGGATTAGGGCTGAAATGAAATTTTATGCAGGTACACTAACAATGAAATGTGTAGCTCGACTAGTTACGCTATTTATGAGAGAACGTATGTATGCCACCGTGTCTACCATTAGAAACAAATTTTTCCTAAGTTTGTGAGGACGTACGGCACGAGCATGCATCATGTTAAAACACCATTCACATAATCACATTTGTTCCTCCCCTTATAAGGAATCTTACTCGGTCATGTAACTCTTATCCATTATGGCATTGTCTCACCAAGGGTACATGTTAATGGTGCAGATGGCACGCACCAAGCAGACTGCTCGCAAGTCCACCGGAGGCAGAGCTCCTAGCCGTCAGCTTGCTCCACGTACCCGTCAACGTCACACGTTCCTTGGAGAGTTTGGGATGCCTACACTCTTGTGGAGAGTGCTCAGCTATGTAGGTTATCCCGATGGAATGGAACCCCGCTACTTCTGGGCGAATGAGCGATTGGGAGAAGGTCTCTTAGTTACAGTGGAGGCCATTGTCTGTCCCCGAGGTGACGATTCTGAGTGGACAGGTTGGTGTTATGAGTCGACTGGCAGGACTGCTGAAGAAGCAGCTGGCAGGGCAGCCTTTGGGATCCTGAGGGATATCATGGATCATTTTCCTCAGGAGCTGGCAGCCGCTATGGTCGGAGTCTTTCCAAGAGGTAATCCCTCCACTGACTCATGGCAGCAGGCAAGAGGAAGATCTTTGGAGATTGGTGCAGCAGAAAGGCAGAACAGTGATAACCCTGCAATGAGCGCCATGTTCGCAGTGATGAGAGTGTTAGATGGAGTGGAAGGTAGCCTCAGACGTGTGTCTGGTGCTCTTGGTCATGCTCGCGAAGACCGACATCAGCTTCAGAGGGAACACGACGCCGAGATTGAGAGGCTCACTGAAGAAATGACTCGGTTAACTCACCAGCGAAATGCAGCTTGGTCCAGGGAAGATGTCCTGAGAGCTCGATAGTTTGAGCTAGGACAGCAGCTGGCCAATGCGGAGGAATACAATGATAATCTGCATGAAGAGGTTCACCTACTGCACAATCAGCTCCACCCTTATGTACCACCTAGAGCCGCAGAAATGGATCTAGAAGGGTATGAAGAAGAAGAAGTGGCACCTGAAGAAGAAGTAGAACCTGAGGAAGGAGGTGATTCTGCGTCTGACCTCGATAGTGATCATGATGAGGATTAGATCGCTTAGCGTGTAGTGGGAAGACTAATGTATCACCTTTATTTATGTAATGGACCTGTAGTTCCAAGTTGGCATTAGTAACCAGACTATCATGTAATGTTAATCGCACGTTTGGGTAAACGTTAATGCAATTCTAGTTCCTTGTCGGTAATCACGCTTTAAATTGCATGCGTTATGAGCACGATAAGTGGTCAAATTGGCGATGTCATGTTGCGAGAATGAATTATTATGCCTCTGTTTTTATTATGTTTTGAGAATTTTCTCTAGTAATTTCAGTTTGGCATGAGTACCTAATTCATCTGCAATCTCTTGGCATCGACCAATAATCGCTTATTGTTGCAACTTCGCAGATGACGCGCACCCGTGCTGGAGCTAGCAGCAGCCAGGATGGCAACCATGATGACTTGCCACCCCCGCCACCACCATCTGCTCAGGAATTCTTTACCCAATTCCTAGGAAGCCAAAGGACAATGGAGGAAGCCTTGCGCCTTATCGCGCAAAACACTGCTCGTGGCCACCCACAGCAACCAGGGGCCGAGCCAAATCAGCACAGTTCATTCAAGGAGTTTCTGGACACGAAGCCTCCGATCTTCAAGGTGGCTGAGGAACCACTGCAGGTCGATGAGTGGCTGAATACCATTGAGCAGAAATTTCGTCTGCTAAGGGTCACCGAACACCTGAAAGCAGAATATGCTTCTCATCAATTGCAAGGACCAGCAGGAATCTGGTGGACGCACTTTCTGTCGTCTCTGCCTGCTAATGCGAGAGTGACCTGGGATCAATTCAAGCTGGCTTTTAGGGGACACCATATTCCCCCAGGCCTGATGCGCATGAAAGCAGCAGAATTTATGAGGCTCACTCAGGGAACCAAGTCACTCACAGAATATATGCACGCATTCAACAACTTGTCAAGATATGCTCCAAGTTTCGTGGATACTGAAGAGAAAAAGATTGAGAGTTTCAAGCGAGGTTTGGGTACCAAATTAATGAAGACTATGGCAAACTCTCGATGTGCCACGTACAATGAGTTTATTAGTGATGCCTTGACCCAAGAAAACCACAACAACATGCATGCAGTTGCTAAAGGTCGCAAGAGGGCCTATGAGGCCGGTGCATCCGAATCTTTCTAGTCAAAAGCACCTATCCCAGCTTGGCCACAATTCCGTCCACCTGCACCCAAGTTTAGGCCTCCACCACCGAAAGCTCAGAATAACAGGCCACAGAAACCGTTTCGTAAGGCGTTCACTATTGCCTTACCAAAAGGAAATGGCAATCAGGACAGCTCCACCGGATTCAGAAGTAACCAACCTTGTTTCAACTGCAACCAACTGGGTCATTGGTCCAAGGAGTGCCCCCACCCCAAGAGGAATGGCAACCCAAATCAGAACAATCAGAGGCAGGTGAATGCCAGGGCACGTCAGGGACAAGTGCACTATACCGCTGTGGAGGAAGTGCCCACCGGAGAAGTTGTCACGGCTGGTATGTTTCTCATCAACAAACGCCCCGCTATTGTTTTATTTGATTCAGGAGCTTCTCATTCATTTATGAGTCAAGCATTTGCATCTAGACATGATCAAGAAATAATAGAAGTAAGTAAAGGGGGTTTTAACATAAGTTCAGCAGGGGGAACTGTTGCTACCAAAAAGATAGTCAAAAATGTACTCATCGTGATACAAGGGAGGGAGTACACAACAGATTTGATAGTATTGCCGGGGTTGTCGATAAGTGTAATCTTAGGCATGAATTGGATGAAGGATCATGGTGTTCTTATTGACACTAGCACCCGTACTATTATGTTGAGAGAACCCACGGGAGGGAATGCTTTTCTAGTTCCACTCTCCCGCGATTTCAAACCCCAACATTTAGCCTGTGCTATCCAAACCACCACCATATGTGATATTCCAGTGGTTTGCGAGTTTCCGGATGTATTTCCAGAGGAATTACCAGGTCTACCACCAGATAGGGACGTGGAATTTAAGATTGAATTAGTGCCAGGTACCGCACCCATATCCAGAAGGCCCTATAGAATGCCACCCAATGAGTTAGCAGAACTCAAGGTTCAATTGCAAGATCTATTGGACAAGGGTCTTATCCAACCTAGCTCATCTCCATGGGGATGCCCAGCATTGTTTGTGAAAAAGAAGGATAAGTCACTAAGAATGTGTGTAGATTACAGACCACTCAATGCTGTGACCATCAAGAACAAATACCCATTGCCCCGCATTGACATCTTGTTCGATCAACTAGCGAAAGCAAAGGTATTCTCCAAAATTGACTTGAGATCAGGGTACCATCAAATAAAGATCAGACCGGAGGATATACCTAAAACCGCTTTCTCTACTAGGTACGGCTTATACGAGTATTTGGTTATGTCTTTCGGACTAACAAATGCCCCAACCTATTTTATGTACCTGATGAACTCGGTATTCATGCCCGAACTTGATAAGTTCGTGGTTGTGTTTATCGATGACATATTAATTTATTCAGAAAATGAGTCAGATCATGAAGAGCATCTGAGGATTGTCCTATCCAGACTGAGGGAGCATAAGCTATATGCTAAGTTTAGCAAATGTGAATTTTGGATGAGCAAAGTGCCTTTCTTAGGTCACATTTTATCCAGAGATGGAATCTCAGTAGACCCATCAAAAGTGCAAGAGGTCATGGATTGGAAAGCCCCAACTTCGGTGCATGAAGTTCGGAGTTTTCTAGGGTTAGCAGGATACTATCGTCGGTTTATTCCAGATTTCTCAAAAATAGCTAAGCCTATGACCAGACTACTTCAGAAGGATGAGAAATACAAATGGACACCAGAATGTGAAACCGCTTTTCACACCCTCAGAACTTTGTTGACTACAGCGCCAGTGCTAGCACAACCAGACATTGAAAAGCCTTTTGATGTATTTTGTGATGCATCAGGGATAGGTTTGGGATGTGTACTTATGCAAGAAGGGAGAGTAATTGCATATGCCTCTCGGCAACTGAGAAAACATGAAGTCAACTACCCTACACATGATTTGGAACTTGCAGCCATTGTCCATGCATTAAAGATATGGAGACATTACTTGTTGGACAATGTATGTCATATCTATACTGACCACAAAAGCCTCAAGTATATCTTTACCCAGCCAGAACTGAACATGAGACAACGTAGATGGTTGGAATTGATTAAGGATTACAATTTGGAAGTGCATTACCATCCGGGTAAAGCAAATGTAGTAGTTGATGCACTTAGTCGGAAGTCCCATTGCAACACTGTGGAAGCACTATTGGAAGATGGATTCAACTTGCTACATCCTGCTGTGCTACACAATATCACCATCAGTTGTTCGCTTGAGGGCAGAATCATAGAGCTACAGCAGACAGATGTAGGAATAAGTCACATCAAGAGAAAAATGCTAGAGCAAGAAACCAAACATTTTAGATTGGATGAAAGAGGTGTATTATGGTTTGAGGACCGACTAGTGGTGCCAAAAGACCGTGAGCTAAGGAATCAAATCTTAGAAGAAGCTCACTCGTCTAAATTGTCTATCCACCCGGGTAGTAGTAAGATGTATCAAGATTTGAAAACCCGTTTTTGGTGGACTAAGATGAAGAAAGAGATCGCAGCCTATGTTGCAAGGTGTGATAACTGCAGTAGAGTGAAAGCCGTCCATATGAAAACCGCTAGATTACTTCAACCACTGCCTATTCTAGGATGGAAATGGGAAGAGATCAGTATGGACTTTATTATAGGCCTTCCAACAACGCCACAAGGTCATGACTCCATCTGGGTCATTGTTGATCGTCTTACCAAGTCAGCACACTTTATACCCGTGAACACGCGGTATATAGTTGGGAAATACGCTGAAATATATGTTGCCCAGATCGTGAGATTGCATGGAGTACCCAGGACCATAATCTCAGATAGAGGACCGCAGTTCATAGCTCGTTTCTGGGAACACTTACACCAAGCTTTGGGAACCAAGCTAATCAGGAGTTCAGCTTATCACCCACAAACTTTAGGGCAGACAGAGAGAGTAAACCAAATCCTAGAAGATTTACTTAGAGCTTGTGTTATATCTTCAAAAGGGTCATGGGAGAAATGGTTACCTTTAGCTGAATTCTCCTATAACAACAGTTATCAAGCGAGTATCAAAATGGCTCCATTTGAAGCCTTGTATGGCAGAAAGTGTAGAACTCCATTGAATTGGATTGAGCCCGGTGAAAGGAGATATTTTGGTATTGATTTTGTCAATGAAGCTGAAGAACAAGTACGTATCATCCAACAACACATGAAGGTAGCTCAATCAAGACAGAAGAGTTATGCCGATAGAAGAAGAAGACCACTAACTTTTGAAGTAGGTGACTATGTGTACTTAAGAGTATCACCCATGAAAGGTGTGAAGAGATTTGGGATGAAAAAGAAGCTTTCACCAAGATATGTAGGGCCATACAAAATTTTGGAACGAAAAGGAAATGTTGCGTATAAGCTACAACTACCACCAGAGATGAGTGCAATCTTTGATGTGTTCCATGTTTCTCAGCTAAAGAAATGTCTTCGAGTACCGGAAGAAGCTATTGCACCCACCAACGTGCAACTTCAATCGGATTTGACTTATGAAGAAAAGCCAATTCGAGTATTAGAAGTGATGGAGAGAGTAACAAGGAGTAAGATCATTAAGTTTTATAAGGTGGTGTGGAACAATCATAGTGAACAAGATGCTACATGGGAAAGAGAAGATTATCTGCAAGAAGTTTATCCCGCCTTTTTCCAAGAATGGTAAGTCTTGCAAATCTCGGGACGAGATTTTTATAAGGGGGAGGGGCTGTAACACCTCGGGTGTTAGCCTTGCATAACTTGACTTGCATAACATGAGCATGAGCATCAAGCATTCATAAATCATCATTTACAATTGAAACATTTGATCGAAACATATGAAACATTACTTGTTATCTCGTGTTTCTTAGAACATATGCATATGATCTTGTACAAATGAATGCAAGTGGGTAGTGCTAGTCACTAAAACACCTTAGCTATACTTAGGTTAACAAAAGGAACCTTGTTCATGAAGGCCACATTTCATGATCAAGCACTTAAGTGATATTTCATGTGTTGACCTGAATGGCTATATGAGTGACTACTACATGAAATGCTTAAATGACCTTGCAAATTGTTTTAACATGCTTAGGATATCATTAGGAACAACTTTGGTATTTAGTGCTAGGGCTAGTTTGGTCATTTAGCCATGGTTTGTATATGTAGCATGTTTTCAAAGTGGCATGTTTGACTAAAGTTGAACTAAGTGTTAGGGACCTTGCATGGAGGAGTTCACTAAAGCAATGTTGTAGTGTTTGACATAAGGAACGACTTTGATTTTTGGGCCTTTGACTGATTCAGCTCCTAACATGTGTGAATTTGGGTTTCAAAAATCAGAAAAATCACAAATTCTACACTTAGCAAATTTTTGCTAAGTCGTGAACACCGACAGCCTGACAAGCCAACTTTGAGCACGATTTTCCTCCTTAACCGTTGCGAATTAGGTCTTGATCATTTTATATGAATTACAGATGGTACTTAGAGCTACAACTTTGGTGTAGATTGTATGCACTAATACGTCACGGATTAGAAGATCAAGCTCCACGAAAGTACGTCGTCAGGCTCGGCCATCGCGTTTCTGACTAACTGAATTGCGACGTCAATGGCCGACCGGCTTCAGACATCGCGCGCCGCATGTCCCCGGCGACGGCCGTGCGTCGCCAGCGCTCTGTCCGCGCAGGCCACGCCGCGCCCGAGCGCGGCCTTAACGTCGCCAGCGCCCGCCCGAGCCATCCCGCGCTCCCATTTCGCTCCCGGCGCCTTTTCTTCCTCGCAGCAGCAGCCGCCGAGCTCTCGGAGCCCCGCCGTTCCGCCATAGCCATGCGCAGTCCACGCCTAGCCACTCCAGCACCACCACCATAGCTCCTCCGTCTCCCCAGCGACCCACTGCTCCCTCCCGTGCTCGCTGACCAAGCTTGGTAAGCCATCGCCGCGCGTTTAAGCTCGCCGGAGCTCCACCGCAAGCCCCAGAGCATTATAAGTCTCCCAGTAATTTACAAATGTTTACTTACGTATTTATGATTGATGCATTAGGTTATAAGAGTTGAATGAAACCACTTGATGCATGTACATTCCTTGTCTAGATATTAACCCTTTAACCGGTATAGGTCCAGGATCGAATATATGCTTAGCCATGCTTAGACCGGTAGAAGTCGGGTGATGTCCTATCACCTGCGAGATATAGGTGGATACCGGAGCACGGTTGGCTATATCTGCTATCATGGAACAGAACCATGTGGTAAAAGTAAATTGAGACCGGACGGGAGGTCGATAGGGAAGCAACAAGGCATGGAGGTCTTGGGTGTGGACTTATCCCCGTCTGTGTCGATTAAGGACCGTACCGTTGTTGGCGCTTCTGACAAGATTGAACACATGCCTCTCACTTAGCTGGCCGGATAACTCATTCCGACCGCGAAGCCGAGTAATTCAACTCAGGCCGGGAACCGTTCTGTTGTGCGCTCCTTCTGGGGAACGATCAGACTGAGCCCAAGGGCAGGCTTGGCCTGAGCATCCTGGCATCTGGTGTTCCAGATTATGCAGCATGGTACGGACCCGCGAAATGTGTACCTGAGTTGTACCAAAGGTGACCTAAGACTATCATGGCTGATAGATCTGGGTTTGTGTTAGGAATAAATTCCCAGCTGGTTGAAATCGATTCGAATCGCCGTCTCTCCCGGATAGTGAGAAACTTGGCTAGTCCCAACATCGTAGCAACTATATTATGAAACATGATGGTTCAAATGAATATGGAATTACAATACCTGCTATGGTTACTATTGTATGATTCTAATAACATACCACATGTTTGGCATAGGATAGTTGCTAATCTAGAAATGGATAGTTATAATTAACTTGATAAAAGAATCACAATTGTACAACGTTTAATTGCCTTTTTCGCAAAATGTTGTCAAGTTACGTCCACTTATACAGCCTTGCATAATCCTTGGAGTCATTTTATTTCTGGTTCATGACGGGTAAGTCTAGCTGAGTACCTTCTCGTACTCAGGGTTTATTTTCCCATTGTTGCAGATGGCACTGTGTATCATGGTTATTGCAAGAGTTGCTTCTATCCCACTGTGGATGAGGAGTAAGCCTTCGGCAGGCTTCCTTAGTAATTCCTATCTTTGCTTTTGTGGACCGTGATCTGGCTTGGCACTGTATCAAACTACGTTGGAAACTTATCTTCAAACTTATTTGCTTCCGCTTTCATTATCAAACTCGGTTTGTAATAACTTTCTATTCGTACTCTGATGATGAAAAGTACTTGTGAACTTTATGTAATATGTGGCATGTATGTTGAATCCTGTACGATCTTGGTTGTGGTAAATCGTTTATCGAGACCCATCGTGGTACTCAACGGACTACCGGGTTTATATGAGTTCAAGTATGACAGTGCGACCGCTTGCGGATTGCCATTATACTTGTATTCTTATAAATTGGTCGGTTCTGCGACACACAGGAGCTCTAGGGGTCCAAATTGGTCAAACCATGACTTGGAGACCTAATTAGGCAAAATGATCAACATGAACAATGTTCCAAATGACATCTTAGGTGTAACTAAGTTACTTACAAGCATTTTTAGCCACACCATGCATTGGTCACACAAGAATCAAGCAAGGTATGTACTGAAATAATGAAAAACACAAGAAATGTTGCAAATGTTTCATAGTCATGTTTCACACGTTTCATGATCTGGTTGCATAGTATTAACTAACTTTGCTTCACTAAAGTGAGTGGCACATGTTACACTTAAGTGTTGCACACTTTACATTTCATAAAAGAAACAACACACATGAAATATACAACATGTTGCAATGTTTCAAAATCATGTTTCATATGATATAAGTTCACGAAGGGATGCATGATGCTTATGTTCATGAAATGCAGTGCAAATGTGGAAGCTAAACACCTGGGGTGTTACAGCATGCACCACACCAGCTAATTCTAGATCATGAGTTAGATAATTTAACTTATGTTTTCCCAGCTATCTGGATGCATAGGCAACGACTCTACCTTCTTGCATAAGAACACCACCTAAACCTTGCCGTGAGGCATCATAGTAGATAGAGAAGCTTTTGGTGAGATCAGGTAAGATAAGCACTGGGGCAGAAGTCAATCTCTTCTTCAACTCCTCAAAACTATCCTAACATTGCTTAGTCCATACGAATTTGGCATTCTTCTCTAACAAAGCAGTCATGGGCTTGGCTAACTTAGAAAATCCCTCGATGAATCTCCTATAATACCCAGCCATACCCAGAAAACTCCAAATCTCACTAACATCCTTAGGTGGCTTCCAACTCAACACATCTCTAACCTTCTTGGGATCTACTGCTACCCCTCCATTAGAGATTATGTGACTAAGGAAAGATACTTCTTTTAGCCAGAACTCACATTTGCAGAATTTGGCATAAAGCTAATGTTCTCTAAGCTTCTGCAACACCAACCTTGAATGTCCTTCGTGTTCTTCTTCATTCTTAGAGTACACTAGTATGTCATCAATGAACACGACGACAAACTTGTCAAGGTACTCCATGAACACTTTGTTCATCAGATACATGAAGTAAGCAGGTGCATTTGTCAGACCAAAAGACATGACTGTGAACTCATATAGTCCATATCGGGTCACAAAAGCGGTCTTAGGGATGTCAGTATGCCTTATCCTCAACTGATGGTATCCAGATCGAAGCTCGATCTTGGAAAACACACAAGCCCCTTTCAACTGGTCAAATAGGTCATCAATTCTAGGTAGTGGGTACTTGTTCTTAATTGTGACCTCATTAAGTGACCTATAGTCTATGCACATCCTTTGTGTACCATCCTTCTTTTCTACAAATAGTACTGGTGCACCCCATGGTGATGAACTAGGTTGAACATAACCCTTATCTAACAATTCCCTTAATTGTTTCTTAAGTTCTGCTAATTCATTCACTCCCATTCTATAGGGTTTCTTAGCTATAGGTGCAGTTCTAGGTAAAAGTTCAATTATAAACTCGATGTCTCGGTTAGGTGGCATACCTGGCAATTCCTCAGGGAAGACATCTGGGTACTCATTTACTATCCTTATATCTTCTAAGGTTGTGCCCTCCAACTGATTAACCTAGCAAATTTCAGCAGCTGACTGAGTTGCCGCATACACAACTTCCTCTCCAGATGAAGTGGTAAGATTAACATAACTATTTCCATAATTAATAACTACTTTCTGCAACCTTAGCCAATCCATACCCAAGATGACATCGATACCGGTGGAATTTATGACTACAAGATTTGCTTGAAATTCTACCCCCTTATGCTAAGACTAGCATCTAAGCATATCCACTCTGCTTTCATTACCCCACTAGGTGAGCTTACTAACATGTGTTTCTTCATAACACTTACTGGAATACCATGCTTCTTTATGAATGTATATGTTATGAAGGAATGCAAAGCACCAGAATCAAAAAGTACTGTAGCTGAGTTTGAGTTGACTGGAAACATATCGATCACCACATCCGGTGCCTCCTGAGCTATTTCGGCAGTCATGTGGTTCACCTTTCTCCGAACATAATTCTACTGTGAGTTAGCCGTCTTCTTGGGGCATCTATTGGAGTAATGTCCTGGCTCTCCACAATTGAAGCATTTGTTATCATTAACTGCATTTGGCGCTTTTGGTACGCTATTCCTCTATGGAGCATTGGGGGCATTATTCCTCACTGGTACATTGTTGGGTTGCTGCTGGCGCTGAGCTAGTGCCTTGTACTGCTGCTGATGCTGTTGTGCATGCTGGGGTTGCTAGTTGCGGTTGGGACCTGTCTAACCTTGATAGCACTGCTGAGGTTGAGCTTGTTGAGGGTTGGTACAGAAGCGAGAGTTGCTCCCAGATTGCTGTCCTTGAAATTTCCTCTTTTTGTCCTCCATCTGGCGGCACTTGTTCTCAATCACTAAAGCCTTGTCCACTAGCTGCTAGAAGTTAGCAAAGGTATGAGACAACAACTGGTACTGGAGGCCATCATTCAGACCCTCCATAAACAGCTCCTGCCTCTTTCCATCCTCATCTACCTCAGTCGGTGCATACCATGACAATTGTATGAACGTGTCACGATATTCAACAACGGTCATGCTCCCTTGCTTGAGAGCCAAGAACTCCTTCTTCATCAGTCCTGCAGGCACGTGGTGAGTGCGAAAGGCACTGCGGAACTCAGCCCAAGTGATGGGATTAGCTTTAGTACGGCCGAAGCAGAACGAGTCCCACCAATCCAGTGTAGCTCCTTGCAACTGTCCAGAAGCATATAAGACCTTCTCCTTATCATCACACTGAGCAATCTCCAGTTGTCTCTCAATGGCACGTAGCCAGTCGTCAGCTTGGAGTGGGTCGGCAGAGTGCTTGAATACAGGTGGGTGTCCTTTCAGAAACTCTCCCCTCTTATCTCTAACATGAGGGGGTGCATTCCCATTCCCTTGCCCCATGTTCTGCATATTCTTGGCCATCTGCTGAAGCAACTGTGTCTGCATCATCATCAGCTGCTCCATGATGACTGGGGGTGGTGGTGGCAGTTCCTTGCCTCCTTGGTTGTTCCTCCTGGTGTTTACCATCTATAGATGCATCATATAAGTCTTACATGTCCAAACATATAACTCTTAAAAGATACTGGTGTAACAAGAGTAGGTGTAGACAAGAGATATATGTAGGGTATGCAAGAAGATATTTGTTCTGAACTTTTCCAGTGAGTTGGACAATAGCAGTGCTGTAAAACGAGCATATCTCACTCTCTGTTTATCATATGATTTCATATTTTACCTTTCTAGAAATCTTATGAAATTCTCTACAACTTTCATTTAGAACACTTTTCCAGATTCTGACGTTTACTTAGTCAAATACGGACAACAAGCAGTACTGTTCCAGAATTCTGACAGCACAGAAACCTCAACTTACAACAGCTGTATCTCACAATTTATAATAGGTATTGAGGTGATTCCAGAGCCAAAAGAAAGATGTTGAAGTCTACTTATCTCCATAAAAATTTCATGATCATTGGACATCTAGATTATGAGACATGAACTGATAAAGACAGACTGCTCCAAATGATACAGAATGGACAGCATGATAAAACGAAACCCAACTATTTATTCATAATATCCTTAAACCTTAACCTCAACTAAATGACCGTGGACATGCCCACAAGTCATCACAATCATATCAAAGATCCAAATCAAACATTTTTCATAATGATAACATCCAACCATGCAACTAACACTTGTCCAACCATTAAAGAAAGAAACTAAACACTCTCTCGCGTAACTACGCGTGTTTATTACATATTTTTAAGACTCTCCTATGGGTACGGGTCGATGTTGGTGCTGGTGCTGGGGTCTCCAAACTCTCCTCTGGTCCTAGGGGGCGACTGAGCAGGTACTCCTGAATCTTCCACATCTGGACCTCCTAGCTGCTGCTTCAGTGTAGCGTGCTCACGGGCCAGCTGCATGTAGGCCTTTCCCATGACATCGAGCTCATGCAGGGTCTGATCCAAGTAGGTGTTGATCTCAGCTAAGCACAATAGGGTAGGCCTTAGCCTTAGGTTCGCGTCTCCAAGTGGTGCAATGATGTTGCGCCAAGACTGTCCGCTCCGACGGCGGGGAAGATAGCGGTCATCCTCCCAAGCGATGTCGTCGAAGTGACGATCGCGGTTGACCATCAATGCCTGTCGAGCTGCATCCCTAATGATGGCCATATGTGTGAGCCGTGCAGTGGTGGCATGGTGGATGTAGCGCACCTGAGTCCCCTCTTGAATGTACACTTCTGTCTCCCAAAAGCTGGTGTAGTCGGGGTGGGTCCAATGCTCCGTCCTGTACTGAACAGCGCCTCCGGGGTGGTAGCGATGCACAAGTGTGAGAAGCCTAGGGTGGTAGTAGCCATCACCCTCCAAGTCATAGTGGATCTCTGTAGTCCATCCCTGAGCCAATAGTGCATTGTGATCATCATCACTATCATCACCCCCATTTCCACCGTCTCCTCCATCATCACCACCATCTCCATCGTCTCCACCATCATCACCTCCATCTGCATCAGAATCATCAGAGCCATCTCCATTGTCGGGGTCACTAGCTCCCTCCTAGCCACCTTGTTCATGCTCCTCCATAGGATCATCCTTAGACTCCTCTATCTCAATGGGCTCCTCGAATATGGGTCCCTCTTCTGTTTCTTCATCCATTGAATCCTCTAGCAAGTCCTCCAGAGGTTCCCCCATGGGCACCTCCACAGGCGGTTCCTCCTCCTAGGTCCTTAGAGCTTCCACCAGATGTGCCGGGACATGCTTGCCCAAAGTGAACCTGGTCCTCCTAATGGGCATCAGGATGGTCCTCTTGCATGGGGTCTGCTTGGTATGGGCCATCTACAAGAATGAAAAGGTTGAGTATTAGAACAAAATAATTTTGGCAACAGATAAAGAACAGAATATAAGCATAAATTTTGTAGCAAATTAAAGGTAGTAAAATAAAGATAATGTGATCCTAGAAATGTCTATTTCTAACTAGGTTGTTCGTCCTACAGTCAGTTATAGCTCTGATACCAATTTGTCACACCCAATTTTGCATAGCAAAACCAAGTACTCATATATGTGTGCCCAGGATGTCCAAACACACACATATATCAAAAATTGCAATAGTATCAAAGTAAAGTACTTATTACATCGCATATCTCATCATAAAGTTAATACAAAGTTTGCTTGATGGCAATATTATTACAATCACAGCGGAATTACTAGCCCAACTGCCATAGGGACTCCAACTGGTGAACGTCTCCCTAGTAGTCCTAGACATCCTCCAAAAACTCTTCATATCCATTATCTGTTACCCATCCAGGATTTTCATTGGATGTAAAGCAAGTGTAAGCTCACCATGCTTAGCAAGTATATCAAAGGGATCTATGAGGCTCAAAAAGGCTCGACACTGTTTGACTGCGGTTCGCAATTTTAGTTAATCAAATTTTAGTATCCTGAATCACTACTTCAATGAATAGTCACAATTCCCAAGTGACAATAAAGTATAGTCATATTCATCTCAATTCCAAACCATCCACCATTCCCAGTAACCACTAATCTCGAAGGATCCAGACCGCTCGTATCCGTGAGCACGGCTATTATAACATGTTAATTATTTTTGCAGAAATTGTACATCTTTACCCTCCGAGCCGTGATTCCCAATGCTGGGGTTCGCGAGACGCACTACACCTCTTCCTAGGAAGTGTGGTAGAGTTTCACTATGAAACCCTTAGCTAGTTGCACTAACAGGTCATAGCTACAAAGGAATGACACGCATGGGCATCGCAACACGGTGCACACCCAAACAAAAAAAGGAAAGATACCCACTTACCCCTTACTGGAGCTATAGACAAGATAGTACAATCTAGTTAATAGGTTAAAGTTAGAGCCATGTGACACTCGGGGTTATACGGTCGCTCCTAGGTTGCCGCTTCAAGATTAAGTCCTTATGGAGAGGCACTAGAGTACTCAACCCCGTACTCCAGCCCCCGATCTGTTGCTAAAAAGCTCCATTTTATCACATTGCATAAAGCCTTTAATCATGTTTAACAATTACTTCATGTTAAGTGCTGTAGCATCTATCCAAAATGCCTACCCAATAAACCTAGGTATCTAGGATATGTGGTACAAGAAATCATCTAGGTAAAGTCCTTAAAGGCAATTCAAATTAAACACATGCATGAATGTAAGTGGTAATAGTTCATAGGTAACAAGGGGCCTTTGGTACACTTGCCTTCCTCAAAGTCATCCTGAGACTACTGCTGATCCTGCTGGGGGTCCTCAATCACCTCAAATGTCTCACCCTCTAATCGTGATCCAATCATCAATCAAGCATCATACCAATCATTACATGCATACAAGATATACTTCCATTAGAATAGTACCCCAAACAGTGAAAACATAAGTTGAAAAGCTTACAAAACTATTCTATGCATTGCTACAAACACGTGAGCGAAAGAATCACTCAAATCAGACTTAAAGCGTGAAAGTTATGCATGAAATAAGACGTAATGGCATTTCTATAAATAAACTGAACCTATTTTTGAATTAAAACAATTAAAAATGTAAATTATCACGGTTACAAGACTGCGGGCATTAATTTTGAAAAGTACAGGGGCCTAACTGATTAAAAATAGGACTAAAAAATAATTATTTTGAATTAAAATGGACTGCGGGTTGATTTTGAGAAAACCGAAGGGCTAAATCGAAACATCTCTCAAATCCGATACTTTACTCAACCAATCCTCAAACCAACTTAAGACATCAAAGTACCTTAAGCAGGGAATGAACTTGCCAAGTGTTGTGGCAATCCAACCATGTTTGAGCCTTTAATCACCAGCTTAAGGATAACCGATTTATTACCATGAAATCTCGATAGATTTCCCACTACTCTTCTCTTTTGCTTCACGAGTTGTGGAGTGTGTTCTGCACTCTCTAATTCTCTTGATAACCATAGTAGCTTTCTCACTGAGGATGGAGGCTAGGGTTTTCCTCACATGCCTCTTAGGAAACAACTTCAACTGTTGATTTAGGCACTAGCTCAATGATGCACAAGCATTGGACTGGTGGGCTATTTTTGCCAGGCGCAATGCATACTTCATGTGGAGTGATAGTCCCACAAAGATAAGGGAACATCTTTGATTATCCTTTTGTGCTTTATCCAATAGAGTCCTGAACAAATCCTTTGATAGCACCATATACATAATGATGCTGACCGAGATTAGGGACATGCTTTATCTAGCTCTTTACTTAGTTGATATAGCATCTTGCACTACCCACGCGATTGTCCAAGGTGGACTTGACTTGATGACACATGGCTTAGAGAAGAAAGCAGTATTGGCATCGATGACCGACTTTGCTGTTTCTTAGCTTAACATTGCTCTGTGAGATCTAGCCTTCATAGTTACCAAAGAGTTGTTACCTAGCTAGAGATTAACCTTCCTACTGGTAACTAATCAGTTGTCTCTAAGGTTATCCTCTAGATGACTCCAGAAGGAAGTCCTACTGTATCTGGTTCGACATACCGATCTTCTAATAAGATAAGGAGAGATAACCAAGAAAGAGTTCATGTGAAAGTAACACATCGATGCAGTTCTATAATGGATCATGATTAGGAACCTCGATACTAGCTCATGCCGAGCAGCACAACCTTGTGTGTGCACCCACAAGGGCTCTCGGTTTTGTTGTGGCACCATAGACCGCTAATCGTGGCACCATTACTAAACATACAACCCACAAGAATTTTCACATGACACAAATTAGGTTGCATAGGAGCAAGCACTATGCGAAGGAGGGATAGCAAACAAAGGAAGTCACAAGGTTAGGAGTTAACATGGAGGCGATCTAAAGATCAAAACACAGCGCAAGAGAACATAGCCTAATTGCCGAAGACAACTAAGCAGGGGACTCTTGCTTAATTTCCATATACGCCTTGTGTCCACCAAAGTGATTACCAAATAAAGAATAACATGAGATTTGGTCTTGCTGAGCAGCACCATGAGATCAGGACTAATAAATATCTAGAGACTCAAAAGGGTTGAAGACAAAACAAACAAGATTCAAGGGACAGAGCCAATGCACTGACTAGGGATTCAGTTGATAAAACAATGACATGATCTGCAAGGAAAAGGTTCCAAAACTAGGGTAGATAGCGATTAGCGTTGCACCAGATCATTAGTAGGAGAAGGAGCAATGAGGCCCAACAAGGATTTCTGAGCAAGGTCCTCCCACACAAGAGCGGGACAACCATGACACATGCAAGCATTCAAGGGAACTAATCCTGGACCTAAGGTCAAGCAAAGGCATGGATAAAGGTCTTTGTAGCGCAACATTCAAGGGCTAGCAGCCATGTGTACAGGCTCAGGCTCCTAAGAGAGAACTTAATTGGAGATGACAACCATGAGATTATCAAAACTTGGACACTATTCTAGGATTAGGCCCTTCAACATTTTTATGCTCACCGAGGGCAAAAGGGGTGACAGCTACAGCACTTCCTAGATAACGTGCATCCACACATACATCATGGTCTTAAGCAAGCAATTCGAAATGCTCAATCCAATTAGCTTAAGCGACTATTACTAAGCACAAAGCTTGCACATAACAAGCAGTCACCTACAGCAACACCACTACACATATCATGCAAAACATGGTGGTAAGGTACTATTATCTTTTATTTCCTTTTTACTGAGTAGGTGGATAACTCTTCAAAACAAGTTTTACTTACATTTAGCAAATTAGTTTTTGGTCATGCACACATGACCATATGGTTACAACAAGTTATCCATTTATAGAACAAGGGTGAGAGGAGCATGTTTATGCACAAGCAACAATCATGATGCATGCTCGTCCTATTCGTCCTCACAAAATTGCTAGCCTAAGGTGGCAATCACGTTCTATGTTGGTGGCATAACACATACTCTCTTGATATATAGCTAGTCGTCAGCTACATTCAATCTATGCATTCATGGTTAGCGTACTTGCAGAAGGATTTCATTTTAGCCCAACCCCACAATTATATATGCAGAAATGAAAGTCTGGGCTCTAGGTTGCAAGCTAAATACTTCCATATATATACCCATATATATACTTCCATATCAAAGCTACCCAAAAGTAAATATGTCTATACATACATATAGAATGTGCATATATAGCTGTACCAAAGCTAACCCACAATTAAATTCTTCCATATATATATGAGATATATATACTTAAGTATCAAAACTACCTCTCCCCTTGGACCGCACGCTCACATCTGGTGGTCATGCCACTCATCAACTTATCTTCTTACCTCGGCATAGAGGTATAGTGATCCATACATTACCATTCAAGCGAATGGCATCCATACAATAGCACGTCATATGGATGATGAAATAAAAATTGCAAGAAAGTAAACCCCCCATATTTATTGTTAGTTTACTTATTTCCACCTAGTAGTCCTTAATTGGGCATAAAGAAGGATGTCGCTAGCATAGTGTTGCAAATTAGTTTTGACAAATTTGCTTATAGCTAAGGTTTAGTCAAAATAGGTTTTTCAAAACAAAACTTTGTTTTGAAAACTAAGTACATGATAGTATTATGCTTAATCTTGCTCTGATGCCAATTGTGATGGAACCGCCCAATTTATACAAGATCAAGTATGGTTATCCTCGCTAACACGTTGACACGCGCATACTTTCACTTATATAAACCTGGTAGTCCACCGAGTGTCACGAAGGACCTCGATAAATCAACATCATAACCAAGATCAAGAGATTAAGCAAATACACATCACATACAAAGAGTTGTAGTGGAAATAATATTACAAATGAGTTCACAAATAATAGTACAAGTTTGGGTTTCAAAATTGATTAGTGAAGACAACATAGCTTTCAAATGGTTACATTAATATAAATTCCAAATACATTGCTAGCATAAGTGACATCCTCTGATAAAAGCATATAGATGAGAAATAAATATAGAGTCACCGAGCCCATCGGTGGTTAGCCACCATCTTTAGTAGGCCGAGAACTTCACCTGCAACATGGTGGGATAAACCCTGAGTACTCGAATGTACTTAGCTAGACTTACCCATCATAAACTAGAAATAAAATGACTCTAAGGATCATGCAAGGCTTTATAAGTGGAGGTAGCTTGACAACATTTTGCATAAAAAGCGACTAATTTAGTTGTACAATTATACTTTGGCCATCAAGTTAATTATAGCTATTCATCTCTAGATTAGCAACTAATCTATGCCAAACATATGTTATATCATTTAGTAGCATACAATAGTAACCATGTGTAGTAATTCCAAGTCCATCCGAACCATCACATTCCATAACACAATTACTACGATGTTGGGGCTAGCCAAGTTTCTCACTATTCGGGAGAGACGATGATTTGAATCGATATCAACCAGCTAGGAATTTATTCCTAACACAAACCCAGACATACCTGCACCAAGGTAGTCTGAGGTCACCTTTGGTACAACTCGGTCCAAATTTCACGGGTTCGTCCAACGTCGCACAATTAGGGACAACTAGTTGCCTGGACTACCCTACCCTTAGGCTCACGTCTGGCTCCCTGCACATCCTTACTACCATTCAGAGTGCACAGTTTTATAGAATGGGACCTGACCTGAGTTGAGCTACTCGGCTTCGTGGTCGGAACGAGTTATTTAGACATCTAAGTGATAGGCATGCGTTCAATCTTGTCAGAAGTGCCAACAACGGTATGGTCCTTAATCGGCACAGACGAAATCACATGAGTCAACCTATACATAGACTTCGCCCGGCCTCTATTTACATTACCCCATGGTTCTTTTCCAAGATAGCAAATATAGCCAACCGTGCTTCGGTAGCCACCTATATCTCGTAGGTGACAGGAAATTAGCCGACTTTTACTGGTCTAAGCATGGCTAAGCATAGATTTGATCCTAGACCTACATGGGGTTAAAGGTATATGTATCTAGACAAGATAGTTCCATGCATCAAGTGTTTCCAATAAACTCTTATAACCTAATGCATCAAACATAAAGGACTCAAGTGATATTTTGTAAAACATGGAAGGCTTAAAATGCTCCAGGGCTTGCCTAGGATCCAACACTAGGTTAGTGTTTGTTAGATGACACTCACTTGGTGAGTATCTCTCATCTTGGCACTGTTATAACCTAATGCATCCAAAGAAGGTGATCCTAGACTTTATGTAAAGCTAATGAAATTGCCTACAACATTGTTATTATCACCAAAAGCTTATTCCAAAGCTAACTAGGTAAAACATGCCAATGTTTCAGATCTGCACAGAACTAGGATAGGAAAGTAGTAGTAATTTCAACAATGCATAACTGGAGTTATGGATATCAAACAAGCATGAACCTTAACTTTCTAGAAATCTTATTAAATTATCTAAAACATGTTTATTATCATCAGAAGTGATTCCTTAATTAACAAGGTCAATCAAGCACAATTGAGCACCTTTGTCTAGACTTGTATAGATTCTTCCATGTAACTTCTCAAGCTTATAACTAGAGCTCTACAACACCAAAAGGGGTGATCTAAGATAATTTTGAAAGCTTACGAAACGAAATATAATTCTTATATTATCACTAAGACATGATTTCATACTTAACTAGGTCAAATAATGAAATCTTTCAAATCAACACAGAGCATAGACCAAACATGACAGATCATTTGTTAAAATTTATAACTCCTAAAGTATCAGGCCTATGGTCATGCAATTTGAACACAAGCAATATAATGAAATTATATACAACTTTGGTATTCACTACAACCACAACAAACATCATTTACACCACAAAAATAATTGCACAAGCAAAACTGCACATGCAACCCAAACAGCAGTGGTACAGAAAACTGATAGGAACTTCAGAGAAGCATAACTAGAGTTCTAGACCTCCAATAAACATGAATCATAACTTTTTGAAAATCCTATGAAGTTACCTACAACTTACTTATTCTTATCTTAAGATGATTATATAGTTAACAGGGTCAATTAATCCAATAAATGCATCTCTGTCCAAAACATGGATAGAATCTGATATGCAACCTTAAACAGCTATAACTAGAGTTCCACATGTCCAATAAATGTGGTTCTAGGCTTTTTATAAAGCTTAGCAAATTCTAAACAACTGAAGATCCTAGGTTTGAGGCCCTGTAGGAGCATGCCGTTTGCGCGCTCGACCTGCTCATTCATTCGGGGGTGCACGACGGTGGCCCAATCCACCCAGATGTGGTTTTCATCGTAGAATCAAAGGAACTTTTTGCTGGTGAACTATGTGCCATTGTTTGTAATGATGGAGTTTGGTACTCCAAAGCGATGGATGATGTCGAGGAAGAACAACACGGCTTGCTCAGATTTGTTCATGGAGATTGGCCGAGCTTCTGTCCACTTTGTAAACTTGTCTATGGTGACAAGCAAGTGGGTGTAGCCCTCGGGCACTTTCTTCAAAGGTCTAACCAGATCGAGCCCCCAAACCACGAAGGGCCACGTGATGGGGATCATCTAGAGTGCCTAGGCCAAGAGGTGAGTTTGCCGAGCATAGTACTAACACCCTTCGCAGGTGCGCACGATCTGCTCAGCGTCGGCTACTGCAGTAGGCCAGTAGAAGCCTTGTTGGAATGCTTTTCTAACCAAGGTTCTAGGCACGACATGGTGACCATAGACCCCATCGTGGATATCGCTCAGCAAATGCTTCCCCTATTCGATGGGGATATCGAGCTGTAGGATCTCGGTGTGGCTTTGTTTGTAGAGTTTGCCTTCTACAAGAACAAAGGACTTGGCTCAATGTGCAAGTCATCGAGCTTCTGTCTTGTCCGTCGGCAATGTGTCACAGAGGATGTAGTCGATGTAGAGTGTTCTCTCTATCATTGAATCCTCTTCAAGCTCCATGACCATAGAGCTAGATGGAGCCATCAGTTGGTTAGCCCCCGAGGCTAGATCGGATGGACCGTTGTTGGCCTGCTCTGACCCTTCATAGCGCACCGAGGGCTTATGTTGGTCGCTGGCGAAGACACCTGTTGGCACCAGCTCTCGGCTACATGTCGTCATGTCAAGCGTGTTGGCAGCCTCGTTGAGGCGCCTTGAGATGTGATTGAGTTCGAGGCCATCGAATTTGTCCTCCAGCAGTCAGACTTCTTGGTAGTACATAGACATCTTGGCATCATGATAGCTCGACTCCTTCATGACTTGGTTGATTACTAGCTGGGAATCACCTCAGATGTCGGGGCATCGGATGCCCAACTCGATGGCAATGCATAGGTCATTGATGAGTGCTTCATACTCAGCCACATTATTGGATGAGGGGAAATGGAGATGAACCATGTACCTCATGCGTACCCCAAGGGGTGATACGAAGATCAGCCCCATGCCGGCGCCCTTTTTCATCAGCGATCCATCGAAGTACATCATCTAGTACTATTGATCAACGACCGCCGGTGGTGTTTGGACCTCGGTCCATTCCACGATGAAGTCAGCCAACACCTAGGACTTGATCGCCGTTCGGGAGGCATATGTAATGCTCTGATCCATCAACTCAAGCACCCACTTTGCGGTTCTTCCTATGGCGTCCTAGCTTTGGTCGACCTCACCGAGGGGGAACGTCGTCATGACCATCACCGGGTGTGACTTGAAGTAGTGGCGTAGCTTCCTCTTGGTGATGAGGATAGCATGTAAGAGCTTCTAGATTTGGGAGTAGCGGGTCTTAGAGTTGGATAGTACCTCACTGATGAAGTACATAGGGCACTGCACCTTGAGGGCGTGCCCCACTTCTTCCTGCTCCACTACTAGGGTGGCGCTCACCACTTGCATGGTGGCCGCTATGCATAGCAGAAGGGATTCTCCATCGGTTGGAGGAACCAAGATTGGGGCCTTTGTCAAAAGTAGTTTGACCATGTCAAGTACCTCCTAGGCCTCGAATATCCACTCGAAGTGGCCGTCTTTCTTCAAGAGTCAATAAAGGGGGAGACCTCATTCACCGAGGCATGCGATGAATTGGCTGAGTGCGGCAAGGCACCCTATGATTCGCTGAACCCCCTTTATATTCTGAATCGCACCCATCCATGTGATGGCTGAGATTTTCTTTGGGTTGGCTTCATTGCCACGTTTAAAGATGATGAAGCCAAGCAGCATGCCCCTCGGGACCCTAAAAACACACTTCTTAGGATTGAGTTTGATGCCATTCGCTCGGAGTTTTGCGAAGGTCTGCTCAAGATCGGCAACGAGGTGGTCAGCCCTTTTGCACTTAACCATGATGTTGTCAATGTAAGCCTCAACAGTCTGCCTGATGAGGTTCCCGAAGCATTTGAAGATATAGCGCTGGTACATAGCCCCAGCGTTCTTCAGACCGAACGGCATCAAGACATAGTAGAACGATCTGAAGGGGGTGATGAAAGATGTCGTGAGCTGGTTAGACTCTTTCATCATGATTTGATGGTACCTAGAGTACGCATCAAAGAAGCAAAGGGTTTCACACCCCGAGGTAGAGTTGACTATTTGGTCTATGCACAACAAAGGAAATGGATCCTTTGGGCATGCCTTGTTGAGATGAATGGGCACATCCTCCATTTCCCGCTCTTCTTTCGTACAAGAATGGGATTGGCTAACCACTCTAGGTGGTATACTTCCTTGATGAACCCGGCTGCCAAAAGTTTTGCTATTTCTTCACCGATGGCCCTGTGTTTCTCCTCATCAAAGCGACACAGGCGTTGCTTCACTGGCTTGGATCCTAGGTGGATCTTCAAGGTATGCTTGGTGACTTCCCTTAGGATGCCTGACATGTTTGAGGGTTTCCATGCAAAGATGTCTCTTTTAGCATGGAGGAAGTCGATGAGCGTTCCTTCCTATTCGGAGTCATGGTCCCAAGAGCCGTAGCTGGATGTCACCGATCCTATCGACGCGAGTTTGGGGTCGTGGTCCTAAGAGCCATTGTTGGATGTCGCTGATCCTATCGATGCGAGTTCAGGGTCACAGTCCCAAGATTTCTTTGGACCATAGTCGGAAGTGAAGCTGTTACGAAGACATTGTTAGTTAAGTTAAGGATCGGACGAGGCGGTGCTCGTGGATCCTAGCATCGGTGCGCACCATGGGACCGGGCAGGTCATAGTCGTTGATCTGGTGAGTTCAAGGTCGCTGTCCTTGGTGTTTTTCTTGAGCCCCCGAGCCCTATCGGGCCTTCATGGGGGTCGATGTGAGTATTGTGCATTACCCCATCTGGTTCCTCACAACCAGAGGGGCTGAGTTTCATCACCAGTCCCGATCACTCGGGCTCAAAGACTAGCTCGGTGAGCTCGCTAACGGGTATGATCGAGTGGAATCCGGGTCCGTCGTTCATGATGGGGTCGGCATAGCCCTCTTATGACATTCCACTACTCCTTTACCTACAACCCGACAGATGCCTAGGTCGTTCCGGAGACCGACCCGGGTGGCCTAACGTCCTCCCCTTCGATGGAGATTCTATGGGCCTAGCAAGAGGTTTAGGATCGAACGAGAAGGTTGAGATGACCCAGTCTGCCGGACTGGGCTAGGGCTGCATAGTGCTCATCTACGGTTTTCTCCCTTGGCTCTATTTGGTTGCTCATGTCGAATGAGGCAAACCGCCGCTTCGTGACGCAACACGGAGCGTTGTGGTGCATTTTCCTGCACGTGCGATGCTTAGTTCCTGAGCCCCCGGGTGGTTCATGCCCTAACCGTCCGGGGGGTTTAGACGTATGAGATGAATGCATGTATGGATGTATGAATGATTTGTAAAGAAATAGAGGGGGTTTTGGTAATGTTTACCATGACGACTGGAGTGACGGGGCTCGGAGATCTTCAGTCGGAAATGTCCGACCGGGACCCATGTTCATTGTTCGAGACAGATTGGCATGGCCTGCATGAGGCATCCCTTTGCTCCTTACCTGTCGCCTGGTGTCCCTCCTGAGTGATTCGGTCGACTTAGGGAGGTCCGATGGTCTCTTCTGGCGAAGATTTCATTTTTGGTCCCTACACCCACGTGCGGTGGCGCTTCAGTTCCTGTGCCCGTCGTGTGGTAGTGGTTGATCATGTGGTAGTGGTGGGCCATGGCCAGGCCACGTCTTGTATGATCTAGAGCTGTTCCATTGAGCTGGGAGTGTCTCATCGGTTCAGGGCACGTCCCATCTGCATTAAATGGAAAAGAGAGAAATTCTTGCTCTACCATTCTGCCTTCCCTGATCGGCGCGTCCTTCCTTAACCGTTGTTCCCTTTCCTTTAAATAGGAGCAGGGAGAGGGTTTTTGTTTCGTTCTTTTGCCTGTTCTTCATCTACCGCCACCTTCTCTCTTCCTTTTTTGCCATGAGCATTCCTGAGAGCCACGGAGGTTTCTAGGAAAGAAGGGGGGAGAGCGAGGGAGAAGAGAAGAACTCACCGACCTTTTTCGATCCGAAGCAAAATGTCAGACTGGCAGACGTCCAACATGAGGAAGTCAGTGCTGGAGGCTTTCATCACGAAGGGGTTTTTGCCGCCGTAGGAGGTGGCGCACTAGAGGGTCCCTGGAGGGGAGGAGTTCCCGCAACCTCGTCTTGATGAGGTGGTTTCTTTCCTTACCTTCCACGAGCATGGATTAGGATACCCCACGCACTGGTTCCTACACGGGCTCCTCAACGAGTGGGGTCTAGAGCTGCAACATCTCAATCCGATGGGGGTGCTGCACATTGTTGGTTTCATCACCGTCTGCGAGGCTTTCCTCGGGATGGAGCCGCATGCGGATCTCTTCTAGCTTTTCTTCTTAGGGAGAGCTATGGCGGACTAGAGTTCGGCCGAGATCGCATCGGTCGGAGGCTTCGCCCTATAGAGGAAGCCACGTGCAGGAGGCACGTATCCTGCGTACTCCCTATGTGACTCCAACCAAGGATGGCATGGGGAGTGGTTCTATATTAGGAATCTGGTGGGGGCACCGTTTCTAGCGTTTACCGGTGGGAGGCCGGTGAAGCAGAAGAGCTGGTTGTGGGGTTGCGCCCACATGGAGAGGCACAAGGTGGAGGCCATCGAGGAGCTCTAGAAGCTAGTAAGGGGTAGCCTCGATGGGGTGCGGGAGTTCCACACCCTTTACCACCACCGGGTTGTGCCGTTGGCAGAGAGGACGCACCCAATGTGGACGTACGGTAGCCGGTCGGACCCAGACCACGCATCACTAGAGGAGCTACTGGATGATGAGATCTGCAGTCGCATCAGCCGAGTGCTACAGCTGAGGCCTGGAGAGACGGTGGTGGGAAAACCCATACCATTCAATGCCTTGATCGTGCCCACGCTGGTACGCTCCCTTATTTTGTTTGTCCTTTTTCTCTGCCCCCCTTTTTTATTTTAGTTCATTCGTTCCATAGGGGCTTGGGAGGTACAAGTCTCGGCCGCACCTTCCCAAGGGACCGGCAGGCTAGGCCCAGTAGGCCGCCCTGAAGGAGGCGGTAGACGCTCAGAAGAAGAAGAGAACCAAGGAGGTTCAGCGGAAAGAAGAGAAGAAGGAGGTCGCTCGACGCGTGAGGGCAGGGGAACATAGGAGTGATGTCGAGTTAGAACTCGCGTTGGATGATCCTACGGATTTGGACGACATGGTCTTCTCCAACAAGGAGGAGAGTTGGGAGGTCGTTGTGACCTCGGTGGTGCGTCGCGACCCTGCGGCGACATCCGCTGGTGAGGAGTAGGAGGCCGCGCGGCGCGCGGAGGTTCCTGCATCGAGGAAGCGTGTGGCGAGCACAGACGCTGTTGGCAAGCGAGCGGCGAAACGGACACGCTCACCGCGCCTCTCGGTGGTGTCACCGGTCCCGTTGCCGCCTATGGCAGACGCGGCTGAGGGAGCCGAGCGATCCGAGGAGCAGACCGGCGCTCATGCGGTGATGGGGCTGGCGCCAATGCCGAACTTGTAGCTGGAGGAGACCCCGCCTGCAATGGGTGCAGTCAAGCAGTCCGGGCAGTCTGAGGGGCAGACTAGCACTCAGTCGATGCATGACTCATAGTTGGGGGATGCCTCGCCCGCTGCTCTGGTCGGGGAGCCCTGAGCCGGAGGTCGTAGCGACCGACAGGCCGTGCAGGAGCCGATGGGGATGACTTCAACCCCATTTGTAGTGAGGGGCGTGGGTCATAGCCTGGGAGCGGTCCTCATCCTGTGCGCCCATCGTCATCGGAGCCTACCTTCAAAGTCAAGCCGCTCACCACCCGGTATGTTTCGTTTGGTTGCTTCTTTGACTTTTGGTGGTTGAGTCTTTTTTGGAGTGTGGCTTACCCGCGATTTTTGTCAGTGGTCAGGGATGCCTAGGTTGAGCATCGCCCCAACGCCCATGTGGGAGGTTTGGAGGCCCACTCTGTAGCGTGTTGCAGCGAGTGAAGGGGCAGCAGGGTGGCAGTGGCAAAGCCTTCCCTCCCGGGGGTGGTGCCCCCTGTGGTGGCTGCTGATAACGTGATAGTGGCGGCGACGTTGTTGGCAGCGATCCCGATGCCAATGGTGGAGGTTGCGTTAGAGGTAACCCTCATGGCCCCTCCTCCGTCGGTTGTGGTGGAGGAGACGAGGGGGGGCGAGCTCCCTACCTCACCGGGTGGAGGGCTGCATGACCTATCCTTGCCATTAGAGTCGAAGGCGTTGGAGGGAAGCATGGCCGGGATAGAGTTGGGATGCCTAGCGGTGTCCCATGCGAGCGAGGTGGTGGAGATCCTATCTGATGATGCGGCGGATACCGTGGTGGAACCGTCGGTGTCACCGTGGGAGCTAGTGGTGGTCCGGTCAGAGGCTGGGCCCTCCGGCGGTTCATCGGAGGGTGACCTATTGTGGCCCTGCCCTAAGGACCCATCAAAGGTGCGGTTCATCCTCCGGGATTCCTAGGAGCATCAGCTCTAGAACATTTTTGGGAGGCAAGGGCATGCCGCGGTGTCCGAACTCACCAAGCTGTCCGCGAAGCTTGAGAACGCCCAGAAGCAGGCTTAGTTTGCTCGGCAGCTGGTTGAGGTTGACCTGTAGCTCACCGCGAAGGTTCTGGTACTTCTCCTTGCCCTTTGAATCTTTCGTCGGTTGTTTTTAGCATGCCTGTTTTTCATAGGAAATAAGGAAGGTGTCGTCCCGCAAGTCTTACTTCCTCTAGGCGGAACATGCCCGGATGGCCGAGCTTGAGTGCCGAGTGGAGTCCGCTTGCCGTGAGTCCTAGGTTCGGGCGGTTGAGGCGGCCGTGGAGCAGGCGGAGGGGCAGTGTGTGGTGAAACGGGCGACTGCTACCGAGCAAGGGCTCGAGGCGGCAAGGGTCCGCTAGGAGGAGACTGAGGTGGGGCTATGGACGTCCCTGGCGAACACTGAGGCATTGCTTCAAGAGGCCTTGGTAGCCCTTGATCCAGAGCGGGCCACCCCGGAGTTGGCATAGAAGGCCCTAGAGGTGGAGCAGAGGGCCCAGTTCGAAGCGGATCGGGAGGTGCTCACGCTCTAGGACCAGGTGATGGGGATCGAGGATGCAAGTGCCCAGCTATGCGAGCAGGTGGCTCAGCAGGTAGAGGATCTCTCCACCCTTGAGGCCTCTCACATCGATGCGTACCTTTTTGTTTTCTTGTGGTGTTGATTTTTTCCCCAGCCTATTTCTGAGCTTGTCACCCTTCTTGTATAGCTAGGTGAAAAGGTGAAGGCGCTAGAGCGAGACCTAGAGATGACCAAGGTGAACTTTAGCCGGAATGTCGAGGAGCTGGCCAAGTCCCGTGAAGAGCGACGTGCTCTCAAAGGGGAGCTCGGCCAGATCTGCAACGCTGCCCAGCTCATCGTCTCGGAAGTCTTCGGGTCAGTGCCAAGTACCAGTGCGCCCACGGTTTAGCTGGTGGAGGTCCCAGACATGGTCAAGGACCTTGTCAGGAGCAGGCTGTTTTATGGAGCGTCGGGGGTGTTGACCTCAGTGGCAACATACCACTCGAATCTATACTTCACCACTATCTGCAGTGGGTATGCTGAAGGCCTAAGCATGGAGGACATCCAATCAATCGGGGAGAGCTTGCTGCCGCACGCGTGGTCGGTGTCAGAGCAAGTCTCCGCCGAGTGGGTGATGGATGTTCACCGTCAAGACATGGCCCGAAGCATGCGTGGAGAGGTCGCTTCCGAGCCTGCGGATAGCCTGGAGCCTGGTTTGGGGGGGGATGCCACCTCAGCCTTGACCGAACCGAACATCGTGCCGCCAGGGAGTGAGCAGCCTATGCCTTCGTCGGTTGCGCCGCCAGCAGATGCCGCCGGGTCAGTTTAATAGCTTGCAGAATATAAGTAGTTTAGTAAACATAAAGAGTTTAAGTTTGTGGGGGAGCCCCCATGTAAAACGTTCATGTGTGTTTTAATGATTGCAATCGGTTTTTGTTTTTGTGATGGAGTTGCTTCGTTTGGGGAAGCTTGTTCCCTTTTGTTCCTTAGTTTCCCCTTAGCATAATTTTGTTTTAAATTTCTTTCTTTCGTGTACCTGCCCGTTTGTTCCGTAGGCTACAATTTTGCGAGCCCGAGGTGTGGCCCGCGAGGCTCGGCCAGTCGTAACCATAGGAAAAGGCAGGGTGCGATCAGTCGGAATGTTCTAAAGCAAAGTTACATAAGGTAAATCAAAGGAATGAACTGCCCTTTTGTTTTGGGTAGGAAGGAGTTTCTCCATATGAAAGTAAAAGTGTACTTAAAGTAAAAACAAAAACAGAGGGGGAGTAGAGCCCCCTAGTGGAGCCCCCGAGCGCCTCGAGCCAAAAAGTGTTCGGGTCAGGGTGCTTTTATAGGAGCGTTCGCTAAGTAAAGGTAAGACTAAAACTTAGGAAAAGAAGAAATGACATAGCTGTTCCAAGGTGCTCGGAGAGAGCGTCGTCATTGTTGTCCTTCAGTCGGTAGGCGTCCGGTCAGATCACTTCATCTTTCTATCATCTGGATCCTTGCCCGCTGCGCCCCCTTCTTCGGTTGGTGCTTCCTCGCCTTTTTCTTCCTTTGGCCTGCCAGCTTACCTCAGCAGGCGCTTGAGGAGCTGGTAGTCCTTGTAGAGGTGTTTGATGGGGTAGTCGTGGTTGGTGCACAGGCTCTCCATGAGATCGTGGAAGTGGCCTAGAAGGTCTTGCTGGGGCTACATGCCCGCATGATCGGCCGTGGTGACAGACGCAAAGTTAGCCGGTTGGTGGTGATCCTTTCTGTTCTTTTTCCCCTCTGCGTGGAGGGGCCCTTGTCTTGATCCTGGCGCTTGGCCTTACCTTAGCCGGTGGGAATGGTGCTTGCTGGAACGGTTGGACAAAGGTCTGTGGTCCTAGGCGGTCGGGGCTAGGACTCCAGTTGACGCTGCGCGTGTCTTGGTTCGGCCCGAGATATGCGTAGATAGGTGATCGGCAAGGGGCGGTCGTCAAGTCGAGGTGAGGTGCCATTGCGGCTTCCTGTGCCGCACTCTATGGTTGTTGCGGTGATAGGGTGTAGTGCCCCATCTACTATGTACTGTTCCCTAGATGGGGAGCGAGGTCATGAGTCAGCGTCGCAATACGGAGCACTCCGCTTGTTGAACGGCGGTGGTTTCTAGCAGTTCCCGGAGGTTCTGGTGGATCGCCCATTCACAAGGGTCTTTTGGCTCAGGTAGGTCGCGTAGGAGCATTACCGCGGTGGTAATGTTCTGACTGGCCCGAGTGAACTACGGGGGATTAGTCCCCCGAACCAGGACGTTGTGCTAGGGCTGACGGATGTGACCCCGAGCGCCATTCGTCGGTCTATGCGCACGGGGCGCGGTATGGTGCACCGAGCACTGGTGCAGTCGATGGCTCATGTAACCATCGTTGTTGTAGTTCCTCCCTGTGCTCATGTGTGAGCTCGGGGGCCTTCGTATGAGGAGCCAAAGGGGTGTGAGTCTGTGAGAACTCCTCTTCCATCGGTGGTTGTCCCGGAGGGTCCGCCATGGCACATTCCCAGGATGGACGGTGGCTAGGTGCCATGTCACCGATGCTAGAGCCGTCGCTCTCACCATCGTCATCCATGAGGTCGAAGAAACAGGTGGGAGCATAGCTCACCATTCCCACGAATTTGGATGTGAGAGGAGGCGGCACGAGCATCCTTTGGAGTCCCCGGGCGTATGCGTCCACGGAAGACGCAAGGCCATAGGGGAACTGGTCGTATGGTGATTGCGTTGGGGACAATGGGCTTCCGCTGGGTAATCGACGGAAGATAGAGAATAGTGAGTACATAACAGCATGTATATTACTCACAGCGGTGTTTGAGCAGAGAGTTTGCTCGGAATGAAGCGTAGATGCCGCGTCGTCGAAGTCGCGCATCTCAGAGTCGATGGAGGACGTCCCTCCAATGGGTGCCGGGTCACGAGCCTTCTCGCAGAGGTAGAGTACACCGAGTCGGTCGGTGATGAAGTCTAGGTTTCTGAAGAGGAAGGCATGCGATGGCTCAAAGATAGGTGGAACCCGCATCCCGGTGGGCGAGAGTGCGGGGAACTCCAATGAGCCGAAGCGAATCGTATCGCTCGAGCCCGCCATGGTGAGGTTAGCGGAAAGGTGGGCCATCTGATGACTAAAAAGTGTTGAACGTACAACGTCTTCCCCACGGATGGCGCCAACTATCGGTACAGAAAGTGACCAACTAGTAAATATTTATAGTTTTGTTGTACATTGTGATCGGAGGTGGCCTAGCACTCAATGACACAGGATTTATACTAGTTTAGGCAACATGCCCTATGTCCAGTTTGGGTCGGTCGGTGACTTTATTCATGAGCCCAGGTGCTCGAAGTCTGTAGTGGGGTTACAAAGGAGAAGTAGAAAGGAGGGGTGTTCAAGAGGCCTGGTCGGGTCCGACCGGAAGGGCCGAGGGTGACCGGAACTCCGCTATGAGCTAGAAGTCTAAGCGTATGCTTGATGGGTCGTGAGATATCAATCTAGTGAGTCTGAACTTGAAGAAGTCAACCTCCTCTTTGTTGGAGGGAGTGCATCCCCTTTTATAGATAAAGGGGATGGCTTTACAGGTGATAGGGTGAGAGTACGGATGTTTCTATGCCTTGTTGCCCACACCGACGATGGTAGCGATGATGGTAGGCTCCCATAATACTATTGATGTCACTGTAGAATGTCAGGTGCACATGGGAGGTTGCATTGGCTTCTTTAGGAAGGGTGGATGTTGGTACCTGCAAAATACTATTATTATGTGAGGAGCCCTTACCACGAGTACCAGGTATGGTGAACCCTGGTGCCCACTATTGATGCCTAGAGGCATAGGGGGCTTTTTGTCGTATGAGAGCTCAATGGTGCCTACAATACTGTAGACACAAATGTCGGCGCCTACAATACTGTTTGTGTCAGGGTGGTTGTGAAGCACTGCTCCCATAGGCATGCAGGGTATGGTCCCAGTATCATGGTTTGACTTTGTGTACTGCTTTCTCCATTCGCCCCTAGTTCCTTCCGAGCGGGCATCCCCGGTCGGATGGCCCCAATCGGCCCTGGCCACGCTAGTCACAGAAGAGCAGTAAATAGGCTTCCTATAGGGTCCCCGGTCGGAGATGCGGGGTTAGAGTAGGAAGCAGTGTTCTTACGTACCCCGGTCGGAGAGACATGGGGTCAGAGTTAGAAGTAGGGCTCGAGGCAGGCCTTCTGATCAGAGAGGCCGTTTAGAGGTGGCTAGAGCCTGGAGCGAGTGCTCCGATCGGATAGGTGGGCCGAAGAAGTTGACGAGCAGGTGTCGCTCTTCTTGGGCCAGACATTCCGGTCGGCTGCTGGGCCATCCCTTTGCCCAGTTGTTTTTTAGACTCTTGGGTTGAGCCTTGGTGTGGAAGCCAGTCCTTGAGGGACCCCGAGTTTATGAACCTGACACCAACCCTTAGGGGCCGGGCGAGGTGCAGCCAACCTTCGGTCGTATGGGTAAGAAGTGTAGTTGCGCTCTTGCCTGTTCGGAACGATCAACGTTTGATGGTTATTAGCTCATCCTCTTTGGGTACCCCTGTATTTGGTCCCCGAAAGTAGCCATCCTTGCCTGAGTGTGTCGTAGCCGGAGATGGTCAGCATATCATTGCCATACCTCTGCCGTCCACCATGGCCACCGACGAGCTTGCTCCAGCGAGCCACTAAGCCAACTAAGCCTACCAGTCGATGCACGGGGGTGAGGAGAGTACAGTGGTGAAGACGCTACCGCCGGAGACCTTGCCATCAATGAGTTCTCGCCAGTCAGCGCCGTCCTCTATTTTGGACTCACTGCCAAGTGGGTCCCCGTTGACCAAAGGGCCCCGGCTGTCAGTCTATGTGTTGTTTGATTTTCTAGATTTATTTCATAGATTTGAATGCAACATTCAAAAATTCATATCTCAATCTAGGAATGTCCAATTTTAGTGAACCAAATTGGGTTAGATTCCTCATGAAGTGTAGTATTTGATAAAAATATGAGATGCACTATTTCTTTTATTTTCCTAGGAGAATAAAATGTAGCTAGATAAATGCTTTTTAATTGGTTTCTATCTTGTAAATTGCATAATTTGAGCTAGGAAGGTGATAAAATTGTGATCCCAATTTTGTTGGTCTTGTGTTGACATGTTCTAGCTACAAAAAATATTAAACCTATAGTAAGCATACTTTGAATATGATCTTCATATTTAATCCTAATTAATTGTTAGTTTCTAGTGAAATTAATTGGGGTAAAAACACATAACACATGATCTTGCAAATTTTTAAAAAGTATTGTTATTCTTAGAGGAATGTATGAAAAATATTAAATCTGTTGCTTGACACTTTTCACTAGGCTAAACTATTTTTGCTAAAATAATCCTATGTACCTTGTCATTTTTGTAAATGTAGTTATACTTATCCAAATGGCATAAAATTCGTACAGTTGACTATTGTGGTCATTAGTTGGCTACTGTAATTTTCTCAAAATTTATTAAGCAATGGAAATATTGATCCTCTAAATCACCTTATTATCTAAGGAAATTAATAAATGGATATAAATAATTTAGTTATGTTTAACCATGATGTTTTCTGTGATGCTTGTGATGCATATGATCAGTTGATGTTATTAGTTAGGCTTAAAAGCAATTGGTTGTACGCAACTAGTTAATTATTGCTTTATAATTCAACTAGATGGCTTCATATATAGTTTTGGTTGTGATGATAATTTTGTGATGATAATGATCTTTTCTGTAAAACTTGTTAATAACAAAGTTGTAGATAACTTACTTATCTACCTTTTGTTAAATTTTTGTAGTCATAGTCTTTCTGGTTTAAGAATTATGGCTGTTAGAAGTCTGCTGTCAGAAATGCTTGCTCTCTGGACAGATCTAAAAGATTGATTTGTTTAACCTAGATAACTGCTGAATCACATTAAGATGATTAAAAGAAAGTTGTAGGAAATTTCACAAGCTTTCTAGGATGTCCACCATCATATTATTTTGGTGTGTATAACTCCAGTTATAGTCAAAACAAGTGGCTACTATCTTGTAGTCTAGAAAATAATTTACATAAGTGTTTGTTTAGTTATTAGAGAAGAGATAAGCACCTACTCAGTAAAATAAGATGTAACTTGTTATTACTTGATGCAAAGCCATTGAAAACATTTATGAGGATGCATTCATCACATCATATCATATTATGCATGTATGCATTCGTAATATCTTATTTCATGCTCATGCATATAGGATCGTCCGAAGAAATAACTCTGTTGGAGTTCAATGAAGAAGAAGAGGAGGATCAGTACATGACACCTCAGGCCGCAACCCTAGGAGAAGAGGAGTAAACTCTAGAAGATCTCTTTGAGTGCCTGGATCACTAGCCAACCTCTTTCCTCAAAGGCAAGCTCGGAGCATTCTAAGTCTCCCATGTTTTACAAAATATCACTCGAGTCCTTTATGTTTGATGCATTAGGTTATAAGAGTTGATTGGAAACACTTGATGCATAGAACTACCTTGTCCAATTACATATACCTTTAACCCTATGTAGGTCTAGGATCGAATATATGCTTAGCCATGCTTAGACCGGTAGAAGTCGGTTGATTTCCTATCACCTACGAGATATAGGTGGATACCGAGGCACGGTTGGCTATATTTGCTATCGTGAAAAAGAACCATGGGGTAATGTAAATGAAGGCCGGGCGGAGTCTATGTGTAGGTTGACTCATGTGATTCCGTCTGTGCCAATTAAGGATCGTACCATTGTTGGGCGCTTCTAACAAGATTGAACATATGTCTCTCACTTAGCTAGCCGGATAACTCATTTTGACCACGAAGCCGAGTAGCTCAACTCAGGCTGGCCCCATTCTATAAAAGTGCACACTCTGGATGGTAGTAAGGATGTGTGGGGAGCCAGATGTGAGCCTAGGGGTATGGTAGTCCTGATCATCCTGGCAGCTGGTTATCCCTAATTGTGCGGCGCTGGTCGAACCCGCTAAATGTGTACCTAAGTTGTATCAAAGGTGACCTAAGGTGACCGTTGATCTAGTCTGCCTAGGTTTATGTTAGGAATAAATTCCCGGCTGGTTGAAATCGATTTGAATCGCTGTCTCTCCCGGACAGTGAGAAACTTGGCTAGTACCAACATCATAGTAACTGTGTTACGGAATTTGATGGTTCGGATGAACATGGAATTACTACACCGGCTATGATTACTATTATATGCTACTAAATTATATAATACATGTTTGGCATAGGTTAGTTGCCAATCTAGAGATGAATAGCTATAATTAACTTGATGACCGAATTATAATTGTACAACTGAATTAGTCGCTTTTTACGCAAAATGTTATCAAGCTACCTCCATTTATAAAGCCTCACATGATCCTTAGAGTCACTTTATTTTGGTTTATGATAGGTAAGTCTAGCTGAGTATCTTCTCATACTCAGGGTTTTATTACCATTGTTAAAGATGGTATAGTTTATCATGGCTATTGCAAGAACTGCTTCTGTCCCACCATGGATGAGGAGTGCTCCTTGGGCAGGCATCTCTTATTAATCTTTCTTACATGCTTTTGTGGCAGTGTGATCACAAGTTGGCACTGAATTTGAACTATGACGACACATGTTAGCTGCAAACTTTAATTTGCTTCCACTACTATTTAGTGAACTTGGTTTGTAATAACCTTAATTCGTACTCTGATGAATGAACTGTATTTGTGAACCTTATGCAATATGTGACATGTATGTTGAATCACGTACGATCTTGGTTGTATGTTGATGGTTAATCGAGACCCGTCGTGGTACTCGACAGACTACTGGGTTTATATGGGCTCAAGTATGACAGTGCGACCGCTTGCGGGATGCCATTGTACTTGTGCTCTTATAAATTGGTCGGTTCTGCTACAGCTAGCATTAGAGCAAGATTCAACATTAATTGCCACATGTGTATTTAAAACAAAGGTTTTTGTTTTCCAAAACTAGTTTTTAGCAACCTATAGCTATATATATAGGTGTTTAAAACCTAGAGTTTGAATCTAAAGTGTGCTAGTGATCACATCCTTTATGCCTTGTCAAGGACTTTAGGTGGCTCATTAAGTACTAACTTGGGGGGTTTTAAATTTTGTCATCCATACGGCGTGCTATTGTATGGATGCCATTCACTTGAGTGGTAATGTATGGATCAAATGCCTCTACGCCCAAGGTAAGATGCCCATCATCATCACAGTGGCATGACCGCAAGATGTGAGCGTGTGGTCTATGGGGAGAGTTAGCTTTGATAATAAAGTACATGTATGTCTCATATATATGGAGGTATTTAATTGAGAGTTAGCTTTGATACGACTATAAATGCATATTTATATGTATATATAAGACGTATTTACTTTCGGGTAGCTTTGATACGGAAGTATATATATGGGTATATATATGAAAGTATTTAGATTGTAACCTAGAGCCTAGATTTATATTCTGCATATATACTTGTGGGGTTGGGCTGAAATGAAATTCTCGTGCAGGTACACTAACAACAAAATGTGTAGCCCTACTAGTTATGTTATATATGTGTGACAGAACCGCCCAATTTATACAAGATCAAGTATGGCTGTCCCCGCTAACATGTTGATACGCGCACACTTTCACTTATATAAACCTGGTAGTCCACCGTGTGTCATGAAGGACCTCGGTAAATCAACATCATAACCGAGATCAAGGGATTAAGCAAATACACATCACATACAAAGAGTTACAACGGAAATAATATTACAAATGAGTTCACCAATAATAGTACAAGTTTGGGTTTCAAAACCGATTAGTGAAAACAACATAGCTTTCAAATGATTACATTAATATAAGTTCCAAGTGCATTGCTAGCATAAGTGACATCCTCTGATAAAAGCATATAGATAAGAAATAAATATAGAGTCATTGAGCCCACCGATGGTTAGCCACCATCTTTAGCAGGCCGAGAACTTCACCTGCAACATGGTGGGATAAACCCTGAGTACTCGAATGTACTCAGCTAGACTTACCTATCCTAAACCAGAAATAAAATGACTCCAAGGATCATGCAAGGCTTTATAAGTGGAGGTAGCTTGACAACATTTTGCATAAAAAGCGACTAATTCAGTTGTACAATTATACTTTGGTTATCAAGCTAATTATAGTTATTCATCTCTAGATTAGCAACTAATCTATGCCAAACATGTGATATATCATTTAGTAGCATACAATAGTAACCATAGCCGATGTAGTAATTCCATGTCCATCCAAACCATCACATTCCATAACACAATTACTACGATGTTGGGGCTAGCCAAGTTCCTCACTGTCCGGGAGAGACGGCGATTCGAATCAATTTCAACCAGCTGGGAATTTATTCCTAACACAAACCCAGATATACCTGTGCCAAAGGTAGTCTTAGGTCACCTTTGGTACAACTCAGGTCCACATTTCATGGGTTCATCCAGCGCCACACAATCAGGGACAACCAGTTGCCTAGATGATCAGGACTACCCTACCCTTGGGCTCACGTCTGGCTCCCCACACATCCTTACTACCATCCAGAGTGCGTACTTTTACAGAACGGGCCCCGACCTAAGTTGAGCTACTCAGCTTCGTGGTCAGAACGAGTTATCCGGCCAGCTAAGTGATAGGCATGTGTTCAATCTTATTAGAAGTGCCAACAATGGTACGGTCCTTAATCGACATAGACAGAATCACATGAGTCAACCGACACATAAACTCCGCCCAGCCTCCATTTACATTACCCCATGGTTCTTTTCCACGATAGCAAATATAGCCAACCGTGCTTCGGTATCCACCTATATCTCATAGGTGATAGAAAATCACCCAACTTCTATCGGTCTAAGCATGACTAAGCATAGATTCAATCCTGGACCTACACAAGTTTAAAGGTATATGTATCTGGACAAGATAGTTCCATGCATCAAGTGTTTCTAATCAACTCTTATAACCTAATGCATCAAACATAAAGGATAGGTCCCCATACACCATCTTTGGGATCGGCTCCAACATCACATCCTTCACGTGGTTCATCTAGCGTACCTAGATGAGATGCAAGATGCAAGTGCATGAATATAAAGAATGGCAATATGAGATGCATCACATAATAGCATTCAAGGCAAACATAAGGTCATGCAAGACATAGGCACCTAGAGTTAGTTAACTAAACATCACACAACCTATTATAGAGGGATAGCAAGCATATTAGGCATGGCATACAAGTAAACTTAAGTTCAGATATTGCACACATGCATCGATCAAGAACTATCCATCATATTTAGCCAAACAAGAGCAAGCTAAAGCAATCTCCTAGTGCATGTATAGAAATCTGGGCAGCAGCATAGCAGTCACTTGTTTTATCCATAACTAGAGATCCAGACATCCAAAGAAGGTGATCAAGACTTTCTGTAAAGCTAATGAAATTGCCTACAACATTGTTATTATTACCAAAAGCTTATTCCAAATCTAACTAGATCAAACATGCCAATGTTTCAGATCTACATAGAACTAGGACACAAAAGTAGTAGTAATTTCAACAATCCATAACTAGAGTTATGGACATCAAACAAGCATGAACCTTAACTTTCTAGAAAGATTATTAAATTATCTAAAATATGTTAATTATCATCACAAGGTGATTCCTCAATTAACAAGGTCAATCAACTACAATTGAGCACCTCTGTCCAGACTTGGATAGATTCTGCCATGCAACTTCTCAAGCTTATAAGTGGAGCTCTACAACACCAAAAGGGGTGATATAAGTTAATTTGGAAAGCTTAAGGAAACATATATAACTCTTATATTATCACTAAGACATGATTTCATACTTAACTAGGTCAAACAATGAAATCTTTCAAATCTGCACACAACATAGACCAAACATGATAGATGATTTGTCAAATTCATAACTCCTAAACTATCAGGCCTATGGTCATGCAATTTGAACACAAGCAATATTATGAAATTAGATACAACTTTGGTATTCACTACAACCACAGAAAATATCATTTACACCACAAAAATAATTGCACAATCAAAATTGCACATGCAGACCAAACAATAGTGGTACAAAAAACTGATAGGAACTTCAGAGAAGCATAACTAGAGTTCTAGACCTCCAACAAACATGAATCATAACTTTTTTGACAAGCTTATGAAGTTACCTACAACTTTATTATTCTCATCTTAAGACGATTATATAGATAATAGGGTCAATTAATCCAATAAATGCATCTCTGTCCAAAACATGGACATAATCTGATAAGCAACTTTAAACAGCTATAACTACAGTTCCACATGTCCAATAAATGTGGTCCTAGACTTTTTAGAAAGATTAGCAAATTCTAAACAACTTTGTTATAAACACCAAGAGCTAATTCAACAAGTAAAAAGGCCCCATAGTACCATCAAGGCAACCCTATCTGGGTTTGGGCAGAAACAACCATAGAAATTTAAGTAACTATAACTAAAAATATACTTAACCAAAAATTATGCTATTTAGCTTTTTGAAAAGTTTAAGAAAAGTACTACAACTCATTTATTGTCATCAAGGCATGATTCATAACTTAGCTGAGCCAATTAATACAAACATGCAGGCCTATTCAGAATAGGAGCAAAGCAACATAGGGCATTTGTTATTTTTATAGCTCTTACATTATCAAGTCTAAAATCCTAAAATTTTTACCAGACATTAACCATCACCAGACATCAACCATCACATTTATTTGAGCACAACAACTGCAGTTATGGAAAAGATAAGACACAACTAATATTAAAAACCTAACTACATAAACTGATATTTACAGCAAAAACTTTAAACTAAATCATACCATATTATAGATCTACTGCATAGATAATTTCACAAGGATTCCAAAAAGTCCTCATTTGCTATTTTTGGATTTTTCTACAATTTACTATGATTTTCCAAATTTTTAGCCAAAATAAATGCATAAAGGAAAAACACAATTGCAACGAGGCCCCTGAATTTTCCCTGAATCAAACCACAGTCGGCTGCACTATTCAACTGAGTCATGATTTCTACACTTAGGCCCCTTCCTTTTCCCTTATTTGAGCATGAGATCCCTCTTCTCTTCCTATAGACAGAGGCATTGGAGGGCCGGCGAGGAGGCCAGAATCCGGCCGGAGGATGCAAGTTGGCTGCGAAGGAGTGGCGGGGAAGGACCAGGGGAGTCGTGCGCACTCTTAGGGCTGCCTGGCTCAGCCCAAGGCAGTCTGTGGTCTCCTAGCCACATGTGAATGAGCGGCCGTGGTGGCACAGCGCGCCAGCAGTGGCCCGAGGATGGCAACAGCTGGCTAACTCAGGCGAGAAGGAGTGGTGCACGATGGTGAAGGCTCTATGGTGCATGGGAGAGATAGAGGGGCTCGAAGGATGAGTGAGGGGCAATGGGCGTAGAGCTCGGTGCCGGTGTCCATGGCGGTCGCGTCTAGGAGCGCGCGCGACGCTAGAGAGTGAGGGAGGGAGAGGAGGGAGCTCGGTGTGAGTGAGGAGGGAGCATCTGCCACCGCATTGACATGAGGGGAAGGCAGGGCACGTGGCATAGAGGTGGGACGTGCATTGGCCATGGTGGGGGCACCCTGCTTGCATGGTGGCCAAGCGGGCATTCTGCCGAACAAGTGGCGTGCGTGAATGAGCCCGAGTTTTGGGTCCAGATTTTGGCATGTTCGGAGCATACTCGTCCCAAGGTGCTTGAAGCAAGTTTGTTACTCTCTGACTACACTACAACATTTCTTAAGGTGCCATGGTCATTTGAGTTCTGCATCCATGGGTAATTAAGCTCTAAGATGGCATTGTCAATGCATTGACAGCGATTAACAAACTCTAAAATTGATGGTCCAAATGAAGTCAAACTGGTGCCATCTTTATACATGCTCTTCTCCACAATGTATACTCCAACTTTTATTTTAGGACTCAATCACGTTGCTTAACAAAATCACGAGAACGTGAGATGCCGATGTCGAAGACGATGAATTCTAGACTTAGAAAAAATTTAAGTACTGAAAACAGCTGCAGATTCAAAGTTTCAGCCTCGGTTTGATATTCTTACAAGTGGATCTAGCTCCTGGTCCAAAAACAAAGTTTGTTCTACTGCACTCAAACTTCAACTTTTATTTAAGGTGCAACTCCATGCAAGCACTATAAGTGATTGGTCAACATAGGTCAACATAGCATCACGATAAAACTTAAATTAGAGTTTTAGACCGATTGAGACATTTTCTTGATTTCTGCTCAACATGAACCTTTCATGACTTTTGTTCATGAGTGTAAGTAGAGTTGTTTGAGCTAGGTTGCAAGGTTTGGTTGACATCCTATGTTATAGTTCACTTAAAACAACGATTCAAGCAAGGATGTAACTCATCATTTTATGTGGCTTCTTAATTCCAAACTTCATGAAACTTTTCCACTGGTCGATATGGATGCATGTTGATGTAATGTACATGAAATAAGAATGTTTAACATTACTCTTGCATAATCTTAACAAGGGTCCACATGTAAGTAAGGGTGTGTTGTCCAAGTTTAAGTTGGAGCTCACTCTTGTAGATTTGATCTTAACACCTTCATCACCACTTAACATGTCATGTTTGAGTTCAAACCCATTGCTTAACTAGTGACAAACACCTAGGGTGTTACTACCCTCCCCCCTTACAAGAATCTTTCGCCCCGAGATTCGGTAGGAAAGACTTTTAAGAGAATCATGTCATCCATTTTCCAACAGCAGTTATAGCCTTGGGCTACTTAATTTTGGAGTATCAGAGAGGCTAATTTGGTCAAGACACTTTTTGATACGTGCTCTTCATAGTAAGTTTTGTCTAAAGAATTTCTTCATTGGCTTTTATGAAGTATTGTTACTTTGGGAGTAATCCAAGACAGCTCAATACTTCTTTCTCGGGATACGGAGAGTACTATGGAGCATAAACTAATTACCCATAATCTCTATTTCCCTAGTGCATATAGCATGGACCATGTGAACCTTGTACTAGATTGCAAGCTTTTGAAAGCTACTCATTACAATGGTTCCATGTTCATTCACAAAGTTTGAAAAGTAGTTCTCTACAAAAGTAGCTGGAGTACAACCATTCATAAGGGGTGAGATCACAGACAGGGTAAACATCCTCCGAGGCTGTAAGAAACCGAGTAACCAACAGATAATATCTATGCCGGTCATAACCATTCAATCACTCAGATGCCACCCAACGGAAAACTACATAATGTTTCATGTGTGCAATTCTCCTTCTCTAATGATAACACTTTGTTAACTGAGTTTGTTGAGTGAGCGGTGAAGGTGATAGTTGACTCTATTGACTCAGTGTTTTTGTTGATTATTATTTGAGGGAATCCTTATATCCAAGTGGCAACAGTTATCTAGGTTGAATCTGATGCAACCCCTTGGGTAAAACACATGGAAGGTACCAAAGGACCAGTCTGCCTTAGAAATCCTTGCTGAAGAAGGATGATAGCGAGGCCTGAAGGTCATGAAAGTTGCAAGTATACACCGACTAGAAAAACAGTACACTACTAAGAAGGTTGAGCACAATTGTCTTCATGGTGTAGTGGCATAGTAAGTTGGGTTGACTTGCACTGTCGCAAAATTAGCTTTGTGAGGCTACTTTTGACATTGAGGCTTCCTTTCTAATGTCAATCAACAACTCAAAATCAAAGTATGAAATCTGTTGTTTGGCACTTTTCAAATTGCTTTCGACTCATAATGGCACAAATTGACTTGTGGAACACCTTGACTGCTCAAGCATTGTTGATACGAGAGGGCAAAAGTAAGGCACAAAAGGTGCAAGGAGTCTTTTCTAGGACATCTAAAGTATTAACAATCCTCACATTGCCAACATGACATGAACTACAACACAACCTACTATTATGAGGGATGATAGTAGTCAGTAGAGAAATCATAGATTTTGTACCTCTCGGTAATCAGTTCACATCCTGCAAACTACTACTCCATTGTGAACAAATTTTGATAGGCATTTAGATCCAAGAGTCCTTTAACGACTGACCAAAATTCAGTTCAAACGAACACCGTTTGACTATCCAAACAAATCATCTACCAAACTACTTTGTTCTAAAATTTTTGGACCAAACTATCGAAACATCTCTCAATTCCGATACTTTACTCAACCAATCCTCAAACCAACTTAAGACATCGAAGTACCTTAAGCGGGGAATGAACTTGCCAAGTGTTGTGGTAATCCAACCATGTTTGAGCCTCTAATCACAGGCTTAAGGATAACCGATTTAGTGCCATGAAATCTCGATAGATTTCCTACTACTCTTCTCTTTTGCTTCAGGAGTTGTGGAGTGTGTTCTGCACTCTCTAATTCTCTTGATAACCATAGTAGCTTTCTCGCTGAGGATGGAGGCTAGGGTTTTCCTCACATGCCTCTTAGGAAACAACTTCAACTGTTGATTTAGGCACTAGCTCAATGATGCACAAGCATTGGACTGGTGGGCTATTTTTGCTAGGCGCAATGCATACTTCATGTGGAGTGATAGTCCCACAAAGATAAGGGAACGTCTCTGATTATCCTTTTGTGCTTCATCCAATAGAGTCCTGAACAAATCCTTTGATAGCACCATATACATAATGATGCTGACCCAGACTAGGGACGTGCTTTATCTAGCTCTTTACTTAGTTGATATAGCATCTTGCACTACCCACGCGATTGTCCAAGGTGGACTTGACTTGATGACACATGGCTTAGAGAAGAAAGCAGTATTGGCATCGATGACTGACTTTGCTGTTTCTTAGCTTAACATTGTTCTATGAGATCTGGCCTTCATAGTTACCAAAGAGTCGTTACCTAGCTAGAGATTAACCTTCCTACTGGTAACTAATCAGTTGTCTCTAAACACTTAAAAGCTTCAAAAATTCTTTTTGATGGCAACAATTGTAGTGGATGTGCAAACAGACAGTCACCTAGGAAGTCAGTAGAAAAGGGGCGACATCGAAGAAGGTCAGTTTGTCTACATGATCCTTATGCACCTAAAGATTGAGAACTTGGATAGGAAACTCATGAGTACCAGATGACCTATTACCGCACATAATATCTCAGTCCATTTATCATCCGACTGATAACTTGTTCAACCTTAAGTGTGGTGCACCTTTCTGATCCAACGAGAATGACATAAGTTGCTCACTAGATGACTAACGTCATTATAGGGACATCAAGTAGAGTCACTTGTCTACCATCTCTTGCAGTCTGTCAGTGTTTATGTTTGTGGCCTGTTCTTCAAAGGTTATCCTCTGGATGACTCCAGAAGGAAGTCCTACTGTATCTGGTTCGACGTACCGATCTTCTGATAAGATAAGGAGAGATAACCAAGAAAGAGTTCATGTGAAAGTAACACATCGATGCAGTTCTACAATGGATCATGATTAGGAACCTCGATACCAGCACGTGCTGAGTAGCACAACCTTGTGTGTGCACCCACAGGGGCTCTCGGTTTTGTCGTGGCACCGTAGACCGCTAATCATGGCACCATTACGGAACATACAACCCACAAGAATTTTCACATGGCACAAATTGGGTTGCATAGGAGCAAGCACTATGCGAAGGAGGGATAGCAAACAAAGGGAGTCACAAGGTTAGGAGTTAACATGGAGGTGATCTAAAGATCAAAACACAGCGCAAGAGAACATAGCCTAATTACCGAAGACAACTGAGCAGGGGACTCTTGCTTAATTTCCATATACGCCTTGTGTCCACCAAAGTGATTACCAAATAAAGATTAACATGAGATTTGGTCTTGCCGAGCAGCACCATGAGATCAGGACTAATAAATATCTAGAGACTCAAAAGGGTTGAAGACAAAACAAACAAGATTCAAGGGATAGAGCCAATGCACTGACTAGGGATTTAGTTAATAAAACAATGACATGATCTGCGAGGAAAAAGGTTCCAAAACTAGGGTAGATAGCGATTAGCGTTGCACCAGATCATTAGTAGGAGAAGGAGCAATGAGGCCCGACAAGGATTTCTGAGCAAGGTCCTCCCACACAAGAGCGGGACAACCATGACACATGCAAGCATTCAAGGGAACTAATCCTGGACCTAAGGTCAAGCAAAGGCATGGATAAAGGTCTTCGTAGCGCAACATTCAAGGGCTAGCAGCCATGTGTATAGGCTCAGGCTCCTAAGAGAGAACTTAATTGGAGATGACAACCATGAGATTATCAAAACTTGGCCGCTGTTCTAGGATTAGGCCCTTCAACATTTATATGCTCACCGAGGGCAAAAGGGGTGACAGCTACGGCACTTCCTAGATAACGTGCATCCACACATACATCATGGTCTTGAGCAAGCAATTCGAAATGCTCAATCCAATTAGCTTAAGCGACTATTACTAAGCACAAAGCTCGCACATAACAAGCAGTCACCTATAGCAACACCACTACACATATCATGCAAAACATGGTGGTAAGGTACTGTTATCTTTTATTTCCTTTTTACTGAGTAGGTGGATAACTCTTCAAAACAAGTTTTACTTACATTTAGCAAATTAGTTTTTGGTCATGCACACATGACCATATGGTTACAACAAGTTATCCATTTACAGAACAAGGGTGAGAGGAGCATGTTTATGCACAAGCAACAATCATGATGCATGCTCGTCCTATTCGTCCTCACAAAATTGCTAGCCTAAGGTGGCAATCACGTTCTATGTTGGTGGCATAACACGTACTCTCTCGATATATAGCTAGTCATCAGCTACATTCAATCTATGCATTCATGGTTAGCGTACTTGCAGAAGGATTTCATTTTAGCCCAACCCCACAATTATATATGCAGAAATGAAAGTCTGGGCTCTAGGTTGCAAGCTAAATACTTCCATATATATATACCCATATATATACTTCCATATCAAAGCTACCCGAAAGTAAATATGTCTATACATACATATAGAATATGCATATATAGCTGTACCAAAGCTAACCCACAATTAAATTCTTCCATATATATATGAGATATATATACTTAAGTATCAAAACTACCTCTCCCCTTGGACCGCACGCTCACATCTGGTGGTCATGCCACTCATCAACTTATCTTCTTACCTGGGCATAGAGGTATAGTGATCCATACATTACCATTCAAGCGAATGGCATCCATACAATAGCACGCCGTATGGACGATGAAATAAAAATTGCAAGAAAGTAAACCCCCCATATTTAGTGTTAGTTTACTTATTTCCACCTAGTAGTCCTTAATTGGGCATAAAGAAGGATGTCGCTAGCATAGTGTTGCAAATTAGTTTTGACAAATTTGCTTATAGCTAAGGTTTAGTCAAAATAGGTTTTTCAAAACAAAACTTTGTTTTGAAAACTAAGTACATGATAGTATTATGCTTAATCTTGCTCTGATGCCAATTGTGATGGAACCGCCCAATTTATACAAGATCAAGTATGGTTATCCTCGCTAACACGTTGACACGCGCATACTTTTACTTATATAAACCTGGTAGTCCACCGAGTGTCACGAAGGACCTCGGTAAATCAACATCATAACCAAGATCGAGAGATTAAGCGAATACACATCACATACAAAGAGTTGCAGTGGAAATAATATTACAAATGAGTTCACAAATAATAGTACAAGTTTGGGTTTCAAAACCGATTAGTGAAGACAACATAGCTTTCAAATGATTACATTAATATAAATTCCAAATACATTGCTAGCATAAGTGACATCCTCTGATAAAAGCATATAGATGAGAAATAAATATAGAGTCACCGAGCCCATCGGTGGTTAGCCACCATCTTCAGTAGGCCGAGAACTTCACCTGCAACATGGTGGGATAAACCCTGAGTACTCGAATGTACTCAGCTAGACTTACCCATCATAAACTAGAAATAAAATGACTCTAAGGATCATGCAAGGCTTTATAAGTGGAGGTAGCTTGACAACATTTTGCATAAAAAGCGACTAATTCAGTTGTACAATTATACTTTGGCCATCAAGTTAATTATAGCTATTCATCTCTAGATTAGCAACTAATCTATGCCAAACATATGTTATATCATTTAGTAGCATACAATAGTAACCATGTGTAGTAATTACAAGTCCATCCGAACCATCACATTCCATAACACAATTACTACGATGTTGGGGCTAGCCAAGTTTCTCACTATTCGGGAGAGACGATGATTTGAATCGATATCAACCAGCTAGGAATTTATTCCTAACACAAACCCAGACATACCTGCACCAAGGTAGTCTTAGGTCACCTTTGGTACAACTCGGTCCAAATTTCACGGGTTCGTCCAGCGTCGCACAATCAGGGACAACTAGTTGCCTGGACTACCCTGCCCTTGGGCTCACGTCTGGCTCCCTGCACATCCTTACTACCATTCAGAGTGCGTAGTTTTATAGAATGGGACCCGACCTGAGTTGAGCTACTCGGCTTCATGGTCGGAAATGAGTTATTCAGACATTTAAGTGATAGGCATGCGTTCAATCTTATCAGAAGTGCCAACAACGGTACGGTCCTTAATCGACACAGACGAAATCACATGAGTCAACCTATACATAGACTCCACCCGGCCTCTATTTACATTACCCCATGGTTCTTTTCCAAGATAGCAAATATAGCAAACCATGCTTCGGTAGCCACCTATATCTCGTAGGTGACAGGAAATCAGCCGACTTTTACTGGTCTAAGCATGGCTAAGCATAGATTCAATCCTGGACCTACACGGGGTTAAAGGTATATGTATCTAGACAAGATAGTTCCATGCATCAAGTGTTTCCAATAAACTCTTATAACCTAATGCATCAAACATAAAGGACTCAAGTGATATTTTGTAAAACATGGAAGGCTTAAAATGCTCCGGGGCTTGCCTAGGATCCAACACTAGGTTAGTGTTTGTTAGATGACACTCGCTTGGTGAGTATCCCTCATCTTGGCACTGTTATAACCTAATGCATCCAAAGAAGGTGATCCTAGACTTTATGTAAAGCTAATGAAATTGCCTACAACATTGTTATTATCACCAAAAGCTTATTCCAAAGCTAACTAGGTCAAGCATGCCAATGTTTCAGATCTGCACAGAACTAGGATAGGAAAGTAGTAGTAATTTCAACAATGCATAACTAGAGTTATGGATATCAAACAAGCATGAACCTTAACTTTCTAGAAATCTTATTAAATTATCTAAAACATGTTTATTATCATCAGAAGGTGATTCCTTAATTAACAAGGTCAATCAAGCACAATTGAGCACCTTTGTCTAGACTTGAACAGATTCTTCCAGTGCAACTTCTCAAGCTTATAACTAGAGCTCTACAACACCAAAAGGGGTGATCTAAGATAATTTGGAAAGCTTACGGAATGAAATATAATTCTTATATTATCACTAAGACACGATTTCATACTTAACTAGGTCAAATAATGAAATCTTTCAAATCAACACAGAGCATAGACCAAACATGACAAATCATTTGTTAAAATTCATAACTCCTAAAGTATCAGGCCTATGGTCATGTAATTTGAACACAAGCAATATAATGAAATTAGATACAACTTTGGTATTCACTACAACCACAACAAACATCATTTACACCACAAAAATAATTGCACAAGCAAAACTGCACATGCAGCCCAAACAGTAGTGGTACAGAAAACTGATAGGAACTTCAGAGAAGCATAACTCGAGTTCTAGACCTCCAACAAACATGAATCATAACTTTTTGAAAATCCTATGAAGTTACCTACAACTTACTTATTCTTATCTTAAGATGATTATATAGTTAATAGGGTCAATTAATCCAATAAATGCATCTCTATCCAAAACATGGATATAATCTGATATGCAACCTTAAACAGCTATAACTAGAGTTCCACATGTCCAATAAATGTGGTTCTAGGCTTTTTATAAAGCTTAGCAAATTCTAAACAACTTTGTTATAAACACCTAGAGCTAATTCTACTATTAAAAAGGCCCACAGTATGATCAAGGCAACCCTATCTAGGTTTGGGCAGAAACAGCTACAGAAATTTAAGCAACTATAACTAAAAATCTACTTAACCAAAAATTATACTATTTTGCTTTTTGAAAAGCTTAAGAAAAGTACTACAACTCATTTATTATCATCAAGTCATGATTCATAACTTAGCTGAGCCAATTAATACAAACATACAGGCCTATTCAGAATAGGAGCAAAGGAACACAGGGCATTTGTTATTTTTATATCTCTTAAATTATCAAGCCTAAAATCCTAAAATTTTTACCAGACATCAACCATCACCAAACATCAACCTTCACATTTATTTGAGCACAACAACTGTAGTTATGCAAAAAAAGACGCAACTAATATTAAAAACCTGACTGCATAAATTGATTTTTACAGCAAAAACTTTAAACTAAATCATGCCATATTATAGATCTACGGGATAGATAATTTCACAAGGATTCCAAAAAGTCCTCATTTGCTATTTTTGGATTTTTCTACAATTTACTATAATTTTCCAATTTTTTAGCCAAAATAAATGCATAAAGGAAAAACACATTTGCAACGAGGCCCCCGAATTTTTCCTAAATCAAACCGCAGTCGGCTGCACTATTCAACTGAGTCACGATTTCTGCACATAAGCCCCTTCCTTTTCCCTTATTTGAGCGTGAGATCCCTCCTCTCTTCCTACAGACAGAGAGCAGGGGAGGGCCAGCGAGGAGGCCGAAATCCGGTCAGAGGATGCACGTTGGCGGTGAAGGAGTGGTGGGGAAGGACTAGGGGAGTCTTGCACACCCTTAGGGCTGCCTGGCTTGGCCTAAGGTGGTCTGTGGTCTCCCGGTGGCACAGTGCGACGGCGATGGCTCAAGGACGGCAGCAACTGGCTGACTCAGGTGAGAAGGAGTGGCGCATGACGACAAAGGCTTCGTGGTGCACGAGAGAGACAAAGGGGGCTCAAAGGATGAGTGAGCGGTGGTGGCTACAAAGCTTGGTGGTGGCGTCCATGTTGGCCGCATCTAGGAGCACGCGCGTGACGCTAGAGAGCGAGGGAGGGAGAGGGGGAAGCTTGGCGTGAGTGAGGAGAAAGCGTCTGCCACTACATTGACATGAGGGGAAGGCAGGGGCGTGTGGCACGGAGGTGGGACACACACCAGCCATGGTGGGGGTGCCCTGCCTGCATGGTGGCCACACGGGCATTCTACCAAATAGGTGGCGTGCGCAAATGAGCTGAACTTTGGGTCCAGATTTTGGCATGTTTGGAGCATATTCTTCCCTAGGTGCTTAATGCAAGTTCGTTACTCTCCGACTACACTACACCATTTCTTAAGGTGCCATGGTCATTTGAGTTCTGTATCCACGGGTAATTAAGCTCTAAGATGGCATTGTCAATGCATTGACAACGATTAACAAACTCCAAAATTGATGGTCCAAATGAAGTCAAATTGGTGCCATCTTTATACATGCTCTTCTCCACAATGTATACTCCAACTTTTATTTTGGGACCCAATCATGTTGCTTAACAAAATCATGAGAATGTGAGATACCGATGTCGATGACGATGAATTCCAGACTTAGAAAATTTAAGTACTGAAAACAGCTGTAGATTCAAAGTTAGAGCCTCGGTTTGACCTTCTTACAAGCTGATCTAGCTCCTGGTCCAAAAAACAAAGTTTGTTCTACTCCACTCAAACTTCAACTTTTATTTAAGGTGCAACTCCATGCAAGCACTGTAAGTGATTGGTCAACACAGGTCAACATAGCATCACAGTAAAACTTAAATTAGAGTTTTAGACCGATTGAGGCATTTTCTTGACTTCTGCTCAACATGAACCCTTCATGACTTTTGTTCATGAGTGTAAGTATATTTGTTTGAGTAAGGTTGCAAGGTTTGGTTGACATCCTATGTTATAGTTCACTTAAAACAGTGATTCAAGCAAGGATGTAACTCATCATTTCAAGTGGCTTCTTGATTCCAAACTTCATGAAACTTTTCCACTGGTCAAGATGGATGCATGTTGATGTAATGTACATGAAATAAGCATGTTTAACATTACTCTTGCATAATCTTAACAAGGGTCCACATGTAAGTAAGGGTGTGTTGTCCAAGTTTAAGTTGGAGCTCACTCTTGTAGATTTGATCTTGACACCATCATCACCACTTAACATGTCATGTTTGAGTTCAAACCCATTGCTTAACTGGTGACAAACACCTGGGGTGTTACAATATGAGAGAATGTATGTATGCCACTGTGTATGCCGTTAGAAGCTTTAATTTTCCTAAGTTTGTGAGAACGTACGGAACGTGCATGCATCATGATAAATAATTATTTCATACTTGCATTGTTCCTCCCCTTCTAAATATCTTACTCAGTTATGTAACTCTTATCTATTATGACTTTGTCTCATGAAAGTTACACCATGTTGTTGGTACAGATGGCAGCACCGGCTGAAAGTGAGAATTTCCTATTGATGTTTGGTACTCCTGTCCTACTTTGGAGAGTCTTGCATTATGCAGGGTATTACGAACCGCCCCTCTATTACTAGAACGAAGTATACCTAGAGGGACAACTATGGTATGAAGTACAGCTGACCATACCAGCTCATAACCAAGCACCCTTCTGACAGGAATGAAAGGCCAAATCTGAAGGAAGAACTCCTTAGGAGGCTGCCTAAGTAGTGGCTTTTGATGTGCTAGTTAGATTTGTCAGCAGCACAGAGATGAGCTTACTGGCAGTGCTGCTGGTACTTTTCTTCGGGTGGATCTGTCCATAACAGTATGGGCACAGCGCAACAACAATGCATTGATTTGAGACCGAGATGAGCGGGCAGACAGTTCTAGCCCCGCTATGAGCGCAATGTTTGCAGTGATGAAGATGTTCTACACTCATCAGGACACCTAGGACTTCTGGCAGGAGTCCTATACCACTTGCATGGATAAGCTCATGAGAGCCAAAGCTGCATAGTGTAAGCTAAAGAAGTGTGTGCGCAAGCACAAAAAGGCAGCAAGTGAGGCTCGATGGGAAACTGATCATGCTTATGTAGCTCTAGGAAATCTCCACACCCAAATGGAGCAAGTTGATCAGTAGAGAGCTGCCACCTAAGAGGCAAGAGCGGATGATTAGGCAGTGTTAGCAAGACTACGGGAGCAGCTGGAGGCTGCCCATGTCGAGGCATTCACAGCTACACGCCAGCGGATCCTAGCAAACAACCGTACAACTATGGTAGAAGCAGAATGAGATAGGACCCAAGCCTTGAATGTGCAGCAAGACCATGTCGAGAGGGACTTGTGCTAGCAGCTTGCACAGACTCAGAACATGGTGGTTGATCTTCAGCATGAGGTGCATTTCTAGAACAACCAACTGCACCCGATCCTTAATGAGAAAGAAGAAGATCCAGAGATGTTGGTCGAGGATGATGGTTGGGAGGAAGAAGAAGTAGAGCTAGAGGATGAGGATGATCCTATCTCCAACCTTGATAGCGAGCACGTTAAGGATTAGAATCGCCTACTGACTAGTTAAAGTGCCAATATTACATGCAAAGTGCCATCTATAAGATTGAAAAGGTTGAGTATTATAATAAGATAATTTTTGCAATAGATAAAGGACAGAATATAAGCAAAAATTTTATAGCAAATTAAAGATAGTAAAATAAACATAATGTGATCCTAAAAACATCCATTTCTAACTAGGTTGATCGTCCTATAGTCAGTTATAGCTTTCATACCAATTTGTCACACCCAATTTTTCATAGCAACATCAAGTACTCATATATGTGCGCCCAGGATGTCCAAACACACATATACCAACAAATTGTAATAATATCAAAGTAAAGTACTTATTACATCGCATATCCCATCATAATGTTCATACATAGTTTTGCTCATTGGCAACATTATTACACACAGCAGAAAACCAAACCCAAACTGCCACAGGGACTCCAACTGGTGAACACCATCCTAGTAGTCCTGGACATCCTCCAGAAAACTCTTCATACACATTATCTGTTACCCATCCAGGATTTTCATTGAATGTAAAGCAAGTGTAAGCTCACCATGCTTAGCAAGTATATCAAAGGGATCTATGAGGCTCAAAGGCTAGACATAGTTTGACTATGGTTCGCAATTTTAGTTGATCAAATTTTAGCATCCTGAATCACTACTTTAGTGAACAATCCCAAATCCCAAGTGATAATAATGTATAAGCAAGTTTATATCAATTCCCAACAATCCATAGTAACCACTAATCATGAAGGATCCAGATCGCTCGTATCTGTGAGCACGACTGTTATAACAGGTCAAATATTTCTGTAGAAATTGTACAACTTTACCCACCGAGCCATGATTCCCAATGCTGGGGTTTGCAAGGCCCACAACACCTCTACCTAGGAAGTGTGGTAGGGTTTCACTATGTAACCCTTCGCTAGTCGCACTAACAAGTCATAGCTGCTAAGGTTCTAGCCGTCTAGCCATATGTGGCCCTCCTCTAGGAGTGACACATGTGGTCACGGCATGGTACACACACCCTAGCAGGAAAGGAAATATACCAACTAGTGCCCCCCTCTTGCCCTTATGGAAAGCTACAGACGAGCTAGTACAATCTAGTTAACAGGTTAAAATCAGAGCCATATGACACTCAGGGTTGTACAAAACCTTCTGGGTGGCCGCTTTAGGATTAAGTCCTTATGGAGAGACACTAGAGTACTCAACCCTGTACTCTAGCCCCCTAATTGTTGCTAAAAAGCTCCATTTTATCACCTTGCATAATGCCTTTAGTCATGTTTAATAATTATTTTATGTTGAGCACTATAGCATCTATCCAAAATGCATACCCAAACCCTAGGTAACAAGGACATGTGGTACAAGTAATAACCTAGGTAAAGTCCTTAAGGTATTTCAAATTAGACACATGCATGAATATAAATTGTAAAGTTCATAGGTACAAGGGGCCTTTGGTACACTTGCCTTCCTCAAAGTTCTCTTCTAGGTACTGCTGATCCTCTTGCTGGTCCTCAGTCACCACGAACTGCTCACCCTCTAAACCTGTTCCAATGCACCAATCAAGCATCCAATCCAATCATTACATGCATACAAATAGACTTCTATTAGAACAGTACACCAAGCAGTAGAAACATAGATTGAAAAGCTTATAAAACTATTCTACGTACTGCTACAAACACAGTGAGCGAAAGAATCACTCAAATCGAACTTAAAATGCAAAAGTTATGCATGAAATAAGGTTTAATGGCATTTCTGTAAATAGAACGAACTCATTTTTGAATTAAAACAATTAAAATCTAAATTTACGCGGATTATGGACTGCGTGTATGATTTTTGAAAACTATAGGGTCTAAAATGAATAAAATAGGACTGAAATGTATTTCTTTTGAATAGAACTAGACTGTGGGTTGATTCTTTGGAAACCGAGGGGCTAATCTACAAAATGGCTGACCATGGGTTGACTTTGTGGTTGCTGACTGGACGGCCATGTGTCAGCATGTGAGTGGCGTAGTGCACCATGTGTGTGTGCGCGCATGCTGACGCGACGCTGTGGACCGAGTCCACAGTACGTGGTGGACCGATTACACACCGAAGGGGTATGATCTCATCATGACCGTTCATGCAAGATCTGACGGCGTAGGAATGAATGGGATACCCTCCATCGGCTGCATAGTGCCTCCGGCGAGCCCGCCATGGCTGGTGGTGAGTCATGGGCTATGGCAAATGCCGATACGGTGCTCCAGACCTCCTCAGGTCAAACTGAGCACATAGACACATAGCATGAGGTCTAGCGGACTCAATGGAGCACAAATCTAGGGTAGGGAACACGTCGGAGTGATGGTCCCATGGCGGCGCCATGGCCAGCATGACTGGAACTCACCGGTATGGCATTTTAGATCATCATTCAATGAACGTTAAGCACGGGTAGGTGGAGGAGCTCACTATGAGGTCGAAGGAAGTGATCACAGCGTCCGAGAGGGCTCCAAAGGCATGGGTCGTTGGCGGCGGCAACTAGAGAGAGAAAAGGGGTGTGGGCGAGGGTGAATCCAAGCAATTTGTAACCAAAACCAAGAAGTGAGGGCACCTACGACTGCGGTGGGTCACAGCGGATCTTCGAGGCGCGTCGGTGACGTGGATTGGGCACCGGAGCAGGTGGACAACAGCGACAGTGCATGAGTTTGAGTGGCAAATGGAGAAAGGAGAGAGGGAGGGGTCTAGCTCAGGGTTTTGTAGGTGGGCGGCGAGCGGTAGATGGCAAGGAGCGTGGTGTGGCGATTTTGGATGCCTTCCATGCAGGCGTGGTGATCCGGCAGGAGCGGCTACCTCCGATGGTAAGCACGCCATCACCGGCGAGGTAGAGAAGGAAGGTAGCATGGGCGGCTGATGAGTGGGGCCAGTGACATAGTAAGAGGAAGGGAGAGAGTGGGTGTGGGCACTATGGTGAAGACTGAGCAGCACGCTAAGTGGGCCGCGTTGGTGGGTTGCGGGAGAGCGCGTGGAGCGAAGCCGAAGCAGGCCGGTACAGAGCAGGCTGCATGTGGGAGGAAGGGAAGGGAGGGGAGGCGCTGGCTAGTCCGCCAGCAGGCCAGGCTAGGAAGGGGCTGTGCCATGCCTAGGGTTGGGCTGGAAGAGAGAAAAGAAAGTTTTTCCAAAATCAAATCCTTTTCTATTTCTAGTTTTCAAATCCAAGCCAAATTCAAATGAAATTTGAATTCAACTTCAAACAATCTAGCCCTACACTCAGCCAAAATAGTATGCTTCGACATGAATGCAACAAACATGTTTTTAAACCTTATAGTTAATTTTATTTAACCAAAATTTATTATTTGGCCTAAGTTAGAAATACATAGAAATTCAATAAATGCTCAAATTTAATTACTAATTTGCAAATGATATTTTAGGGTGTTACAAACCTACCCCCTTAAGATGAATCTCATCCTCGAGATTCGGATGGTTTGAAAAGATTGGGATAGTTAGATTTTAGATCATCTTCTCTTTCCCAAGTTGCCACATCCACAGAGTGTTTGTTCCACTAAACCTTACACATTCTTATTATCCTACTTCTTGTGATTCTCTCCACTATTTCCAAAATTCTCACTGGATATTCTTTATATGATAGATCCTCTTGGATATCTAGTTCATCCAAGGGTAACTGTTCCTCAGGTACTCTCAAACATTTCTTAAGTTGCGATACATGGAAGACATCATGAACACTTGAGAGTTGTTCTGGTAATTCTAGCTGGTAAGCAACTTCTCCTCTCCTATTGATGATCTTGAAGGATCCCACATACCTAGGGTGACAACTTTGCCTTGGCATGAAACCTCTTAACTCCTCTCATAGGTGAAACTTTGAGATAAACAAAGTCACCTATCTCAAACACCAAATCCCTTCTTCTCGTGTTAGCATAGCTTTTCTATCGAGACTGTGCAACCTTCAAGTTTTGCCTTATTGTTTGTACCTATTTCTTTGCCAGTTGCAAAACTTCTAGTCCAAAGACTTGACTTTCCCCTGTTTGATTCCAAAATAGTGGTGTCCTGCACTTTCTGCCGTACAATGCCTCAAACGGTGCCATCTTAAGACTTTTCTGGTAGCTATTATTATAAGAGAATTCGGCATAGGGCAAACTTTTATCCCAACTTGTTCCGTACTGTAGAGCACAAGCTCTCAGGATATCCTCTAAAATCTAACTTGTCTTCTCTATCTTCCCATCTGTCTGAGGATGATAAGCTAAGCTAAAGTTCTACTTTGTATCCATGGACTCATGCAATTTCTACCAAAAATGGGATGTGAACTGTGTACCCCTATCTGAAACAATCTTCTTTGGTACTCCATGTAAACATACAATCCTTTCCATGTATAGCTCTGCCAACTTTGTACCAGAATAAGTTGTCTTGATAGGAATGAAATGTGCTACTTTTGTCAGATGGTCTACAATTACCCAGATAGAGTCATATCCCCTCTGTGTACAGGGTAATCCCACTATGAAATCCATTCCAACTTCTTCCCATTTCCACTCAAGTATCTTCATAGGTTGTAACAACCCTGCTGGCTTCTGATGCTCTGCCTTTACTCTTTGGCACGTATCACATATGGCCACATATTTAGCTACATCTATTTTTAGTCCATACCACTAATATCTCTCTTTAAGATCAAGATACATTTTAGTACTCCCTGGGTGTATGGAATAGGCCAAGTCATGAGCTTCCCTCAAAATAGACTCTCTAATAGACTTTACTTCTAGTACACAAATCCTTTTACCAAACCATACTGTTCCCTGATCATCCATATGGAAACCTAGGGCTTTACCAATCACTATATGTTCAGCAATATCTTTAATCCTTTCATCATTCAACCGTCCTTTATGAATCTCTTGTTCTAGAGTAGGTTCTACCTCTAACTCCATGGTGTTAGCCACAATACCCAAATTCAGGTATTTGAACTCCTCACACAACTCTTTAGGTAGCTGAGTTGTATAGGCCATGTTCACATAACTCCTACTCAAAGCATCTACTACAACGTTAGCCTTTCCTAGGTAATAGTGTATCTCCAAATCATAATCCTTGATTAACTCTCACCGTCTGCGCTGCCTCAAATTCAGATCTGACTGTGTGAATATATACTTCAAACTCTTATGATTTGTATAAATCTCACACTTATGACCAATCAGGTAATGCCTCCAAATCTTGAGAGCATGTACCACGGCTACTAACTCTAGATCATGAGTCAGATAATTTAACTCATGTTTTCTTAGCTATCTAGATGCATAGGCAACAACTCTACCCTCTTGCATAAGAACGCAGCCTAGACCTTGCCGTGAGGCATCACAACAGATAGAGAAGATTTTGGTAAGATTAGGTAAGATAAGCACTAGGGGTAGAAGTCAGTCTCTTCTTCAACTCCTCAAAACTATCCTGACATTGCTTAGACCATACAAATTTGGCATTCTTCTCTAAGCAGTCATGGGTTTGGCTAACTTAGAGAATCACTCGATGAATCTCCTATAGTACCCAGCCATACCAAGGAAACTTTGAGTCTCACTGACATCCTGAGGTGGCTTCCAACTCAACACATCTCTAACCTTTTTGGGATCTACTGCTACTCCTCCATTAGAGATTATGTGACCAAGGAAAGATACTTCTTTTAGCTAGAACTCACATTTGCTAAACTTAGCATAGAGCTAATGTTCACTAAGCTTTTGCAATAGTAACCTCAAATGTCCCTCATGTTCTTCTTCATTCTTAGAGTAGACTAATATATCATCAATGAACACCACAACAAACTTGTCCAGGTACTCCATGAATACTTTGTTCATCAAATACATGAAGTAAGCAGGTGCATTTGTCAGACCAAAGGACAGGACTATGAACTCATATAGTCCATATCAGGTCACAAAAGCGGTTTTAGGAATGTCGGAATGTCATATTCTCAACTGATGGTATCCAGATCGGAAGTAAATCTTGGAAAACACACAAGCTCCTTTCAATTGGTCGAATAGGTCATCGATTCTAGGCAGTGGATACTTGTTCTTAATCATGACCTCATTAAGTGATCTGTAATCTATGCACATTCTTTGTGTACCATCTTTCTTCTCTACAAACAATACTGGCGCACCCCAAGGTGAAGAACTAGGTTAGACATAACCCTTATCTAGCAATTCCCTTATTTGTTTCTTAAGTTCTGCTAATTCATTCACTCTCATTCTATAAGATCTCTTAGCTATGGGTGCAGTTCTAGGTAAAAGTTCAATTATAAACTCAATATCTCATTCAGGTGGCATTCCTGGTAACTCCTCAGGGAAGACATCTGGATACTCGTTTACTATCCGTATATCCTCTATCGTTGTGCCCTCCAATTGATTAACCCGACATATTTATGCGGCTAACTGTGTTGCCACATACTAGTAACACCCAAAACTCTTACTACAAATTAGAAATTAAATTCTTATCCTTTAATACATTTTCTAGGTATTTTTAACTTAGGCTAAATATTAAATATTGGATAAATAAAATAAACTATAAGGTTTAGAAACTTGTTTGTTGCATTCATGCCGAAGCATATGGTTTTTGGATGAGTGTAGGGTTAGAAGATTTGAAGCTGAATTCAAATCCCATTCGAATTTGGTTTAAAATTTAAAATAGAGGAAATAGAATTGGAAAAAGATTGATTTTGAAAAAAATTCATCTTCTCTCATTTCAGCCCAACCGAATCAGCCCAGCCCCTTCCTCCTTTCTTCTTCCCGCGCTAGCATCAATCGGCGGCCTGTCTCGGTGGCCTACCCTGCATCAGCGCGCTGGCCCGCACCCCGCATGGCCCAGCCTACTGCTCGGTCCCACTGATCGGCCTGCCTTGCTTTTCCTCCTGCACGCGCACATCACTCGGCGGCCCAGCTCGGCACACCGGCCTATAGCGCCGCTGGCTCGGCCTTCATCGCCGCTCGCCGCTCTCTCCCTCTCACTGTGCACTGTCCCCACCCATCAGCATCTTCTCCCCCTTTCCTTTCGTCTTCCTCAGCCTTCTGTTCTTCACCACCGGCGCCTTCCTTTTTCTCCGGTCACCACCGATGGCAAGTGCCACGTCGTCGCCCATAGAAGGAAAGCAACCCCCTTCGCCCAAATCCGCCGCTTCCCTACCCTATTTCCCCCACTGGCTGGCCTATATAACCCCGAGCAGAGCCCCGCCTCGATCTCCCATCCTCTGCTCATAGCCGAGAGCCACCGCCGCCGTAGTTCCCCTCTTCCGCGCCTCAATCATCGACGCCGATGCAACCTAGAGCTCCACCGTGTTTTCCCAGCAGCCGAAGGTACCATCGTCTTGTCATTTTGGTCACGAAATCCCTAGATTGGACCTCACCCGCATGCCTTCTCTCTCTCTAGAGCCCCGCCGCCATCGACCTCACCTCTGGAGCCATCCCAAACATTGAGAACGCCCCCATCTGACTCACGGTGAGCTACTGATCCCTCCCGTACCCTCCGTTCGCGCTTTGGTGCCCTAGAATGCCATACCGGCGATTCTAGTTCATGACGGCCATGGCGCCGCCATCGGGCCCTTCTTCCCCGATGACCCGCTGCCACTGCTCATGCCTGCGCTATCAGATCGCCAAGGAACGGTCCAGATTAGATGGTACCGGTTCGGTCTACCGTAAGCCGTGGACTTGATCCACAGGGCTACGTCAGTGCCCATGTCAGCGTGCCCATGTCTGCGTGGTGCACCACGCTTATCAGAAGCCGCCATGTGTCGACCAGTCAGCACCCAGGGTCAAACCCGCAGTCAAGCCAAGCACTTTTGTGTTTTAGCCCTTCGATTTTCTCAGAATCAACCCGCAATCCATTTTAATTCAAAATAATTATTTTTTAGTCCTGTTTTTAATCAGTTAGGCCCCTGTACTTTTCAAAATTAATGCCTGCAGTCCTATAACCGTGATAATTTACATTTTTAATTGTTTTAATTCAAAAATAGGTTCAGTTTATTTACAGAAATGCCATTACGTCTTATTTCATGCATAACTTTCACGTTTTAAGTCCGATTTGAGTGATTCTTTCGCTCACATGTTCGTAGCAATGCGTAGAATAGTTTTGTAAGCTTTTCAACTTATGTTTTCACTATTTGGTGTACTATTCTAATGGAAGTATATCTTGTATGCATGTAATGATTGGTATGATGCTTGATTGATGATTGGATCACGATTAGAGGGTGAGCCATTTGAGGTGACTGAGGACCCCCAGCAGGATCAGCAGTAGTCTCAGGATGACTTTGAGGAAGGCAAGTGTACCAAAGGCCCCTTGTTACCTATGAACTACTACCACTTACATTCATGCATGTGTTTAATTTGAATTGCCTTTAAGGACTTTACCTAGATGATTCCTTGTACCACATATCCTAGATACCTAGGTTTATTGGGTAGGCATTTTGGATAGATGCTGCAGCACTTAACATGAAGTAATTGTTAAACATGATTAAAGGCTTTATGCAATGTGATAAAATGGAGCTTTTTAGCAACAGATAGGGGGCTGGAGTATGGGGTTGAGTACTCTAGTGCCTCTCCATAAGGACTTAATCTTGAAGTGGCAACCTAGGAGCGACCGTATAACCCCGAGTGTCACATGGCTCTGACTTTAACCTATTAACTAGATTGTACTAGCTCGTCTGTAGCTCTAGTAAGGGGTAAGAGGGTATCTTTCCTTTTTCTGTTTGGGTGTGCACCGTGCTGCGATGCCCATGCGTGCCATTCCTTTGTAGCTATGACCTGTTAGTGCAACTAGCTAAGGGTTTCATAGTGAAACTCTACCACACTTCCTAGGAAGAGGTGTAGTGCGTCTCGCGAACCCCAGGCATTGGGAATCATAGGCTCGGTGGGTAAAGATGTACAATTTCTGCAAAAATAATTAACATGTTATAACAGCCGTGCTCACGGATACGAGCGGTCTGGATCCTTTGAGATTAGTGGTTACTGGGAATGGTGGATGGTTTGGAATTGAGATGAATATGACTATACTTTATTGTCACTTGGGAATTGGGACTGTTCATTGAAGTAGTGATTCAGGATACTAAAATTTGATTAACTAAAATTGCGAACCGCAGTCAAACAGTGTCAAGCCTTTTTGAGCCTCATAGATCCCTTTGATATACTTGCTAAGCATGGTGAGCTTACACTTGCTTTACATCCAATGAAAATCCTGGATGGGTAACAGATAATGGATATGAAGAGTTTCCGGAGGATGTCCAGGACTACTAGGGAGACGTTCACCAGTTGGAGTCCCTATGGCAGTTGGGCTAGTTATTCCGCTGTGATTGTAATAATATTGCCATCGAGCAAACTTTGTATTAACTTTATGATGAGATATGCGATGTAATAAGTACTTTACTTTGATACTATTGCAATTTGTGATATATGTGTGTGTTTGGACATCATGGGCACACATATATGAGTACTTGGTTTTGCTATGCAAAATTGGGTGTGACAAATTGGTATCAGAGCTATAACTGACTGTAGGACGAACAACCTAGTTAGAAATAGACGTTTCTAGGATCACATTATCTTTATTTTACTACCTTTAATTTGCTACAAAATTTATGCTTATATTCTGTTCTTTATCTGTTGCCAAAAATTATTTTGTTCTAATACTCAACCTTTTCATTCTTGTAGATGGCCCGTACCAAGCAGACCCCATGCAAGAGGACCATCCTGATGCCCACTAGGAGGACCAGGTTCACTTTGGGCAAGCATGTCCTAGCACATCTGGTGGAAGCTCTGAGGACCTAGGAGGAGGAACCGCCTGTGGAGGTGCCCATGGGGGAACCTCTGGAGGACTTGCTGGAGGATTCAATGGATGAAGAAACAGAAGAGGGACCCATTGAGATAGAGGAGTCTGAGGATGATCCTATGGAGGAGCATGAACAAGGTGGCCAGGAGGGAGCTAGTGACCCCGACAATGGAGATGGCTCTAATGATTCTGATGCAGATGGAGGTGATGATGGTGGAGACGGTGGAGATGGTGGTGATGATGGAGGAGATGGTGGAAATGGGGGTGATGACAGTGATGATGAACACAATGCACTATTGGCTCAGGGATGGACTACGGAGATCCACTATGACTTGGAGGGTGATGGCTACTACAACCCCAGGCTTCTCGCACTTGTGCATCGCTACCACCCCGGAGGCGCTGTTTAGTATAGGACAGAGCATTGGACCCACCCCGACTACACCAGCTTCTGGGAGACAGAAGTGTACATTCAAGAGGGGACTCAGGTGCACTACATCCACCATGCCACCACTGCACGGCTCACACGTGTGGCCATCATCAGGGATGCAGCTCGACAGGCATTGATGGTCAACCATGACCGTCACTTCGACGACATCGCCTGGGAGGATGACCGCTATCTTCCCCGCCGTCGGAGCGGACAGTCTAGGTGCAACATCGTTGCACCACTTGGAGAGGCGAACCTAAGGCTGAGGCCTACCCTATTGTGCTTGGCTGAGATCAACACCGACTTGGATCAGACCCTGCATGAGCTCGATGTCATGGGAAAGGCCTACATGCAGCTGGCCCGTGAGCACGCTACACTGAAGCAGCAGCTAGGAGGTCCAGATGTGAAAGATTCAAGAGTACCTACTCAGTCACCCCTGAGGACTAGAGAAGAGTTTGGAGACCCCAGCACCAGCACCAACATCGACCCGTACCCATAGGAGAGTCTTAAAAATATGTAATAAACACGCGTAGTTACGCGAGAGAGTGTTTAGTTTCTTTCTTTAATGGTTGGACAAGTGTTAATTGCATGGTTGGATGTTATCATTATGAAAAATGTTTGATTTGGATCTTTGATATGATTGTGATGACTTGTGGGCATGTCCACGGTCATTTAGTTAAGGTTAAGGTTTAAGGATATTATGAATAAATAGTTGGGTTTCGTTTTATCATGCTGTCCATTCTGTATCATTCGGAGCAGTCTGTCTTTATCAGTTCATATATCATAATCTAGATGTCCAATGATCATGAAATTTCTATGGAGATAAGTAGACTTCAACATCCTTCTTTTGGCTCTGGAATCACCTCAATACCTGTTATAAATTGTGAGATACAGTTGTTGTAAATTGAGGTTTCTGTGCTGTCAGAATTCCAGAACAGTACTGCTTGTTGTCCGTATTTGACTAAGTAAACTTCAGAATCTGGAAAAGTGTTCTAAATGAAAGTTGTAGAGAATTTCATAAGATTTCTAGAAAGGTAAAATACGAAATCATATGATAAACAGAGAGTGAGATATGCTCATTTTACAGCACTGCTATTGTCCAACTCGCTGGAAAAGTTCAGAACAAATATCTTCTTGCATACCCTACATATATCTCTTGTCTACACCTACTCTTGTTACACCAGTATCTTTTAAGAGTTATATGTTTGGACATGTAAGACTTATATGATGCATCTATAGATGGTGAACACTAGGAGGAACAACCAGGGAGGCAAGGAACTGCCACCACCACCCCCAGTCACCATGGAGCAGCTGATGATGATGCAGACACAGTTGCTTCAGCAGATGGCCCAGAATATGCAGAACATGGGGCAAGGGAATGGGAATGCACCCCCTCATGTTAGAGATAAGAGGGGAGAGTTTCTGAAAGGACACCCACCTGTATTCAAGCACTCTGCCGACCCACTCCAAGCTGACAACTGGCTATGTGCCATTGAGAGACAACTGGAGATTGCTCAGTGTGATGATAAGGAGAAGGTCTTATATGCTTCTAGATAGTTGCAAGGAGCTACACTGGATTGGTGGGACTCATTCTACTTCGGCCGTACTAAAGCTAATCCCATCACTTGGGCTGAGTTCTGCAGTGCCTTTCGCACTCACCACGTGCCTATAGGACTGATGAAGCTGATGAAGAAGGAGTTCTTGGCTCTCAAGCAAGGGAGCATGACCGTTGTTGAATATCATGACACATTCATACAATTGTTATGGTATGCACCGACTGAGGTAGATGAGGACGGAAAGAGGCAGGAGCTGTTTATGGAGGGTCTGAATGATGGCCTCCAGTACCAGTTGTTGTCTCATACCTTTGCTAACTTCCAGCAGCTAGTGGACAAGGCTTTAGTGATTGAGAACAAGTGCCGCCAGATGGAGGACAAAAAGAGGAAATTTCAAGGACAGCAATCTGGGAGCAACTCTCGCTTCCATACCAACCCTCAACAAGCTCAACCTCAGCAGTGCTATCAAGGTTAGACAGGTCCCAACCACAACTAGCAACCCTAGCATGCACAATAGCAGCAGCAGCAGTACAAGGCACTAGCTCAGCGCCAGCAGCAACCCAATAATGTACCAGTGAGGAATAATGCCCCCAATGCTCCATAGAGGAATGGCGTACCAAAAGCGCCAAATGCAGTTAATGATAACAAATGCTTCAATTGTGGAGAGCTAGGACATTACTCCAATAGATGCCCCAAGAAGACGGCTAACTCATAGTAGAATTATGTTCGGAGACAGGTGAACCACATGACTACCGAAACAGCTCAGGAGGCACCAGATGTGGTGATCGGTATGTTTCCGGTCAACTCAAACTCAGCTATAGTACTTTTTGATTCTGGTGCTTCGCATTCCTTCATAACATATACATTCATAAAGAAGCATGGTATTCTAGTAAGTGTTATGAAGAAACACATGTTAGTAAGCTCACCTAGTGGGGTAATGAAAGCAGAGTGGATATGCTTAGATGCTAGTCTCAGCATAAGGGGGTAGAATTTCAAGCAAATCTTATAGTCATAAATTCCACCGGTATCGATGTCATCTTGGGTATGGATTGGCTAAGGTTGCAGAAAGCAGTTATTAATTGTGGAAATAGTTCTGTGAATCTTACCACTTCATCTAGAGAGGAAGTTGTGTATGTGGCAACTTAGTCAGCTGCCGAAATTTGCTAGGTTAATCAGTTGGAGGGCACAACCTTAGAAGATATAAGGATAGTAAATGAGTACCCAGATGTCTTCCCTGAGGAATTGCCAGGTATGCCACCTGACCGAGACATCGAGTTTATAATTGAACTTTTACCTAGAACTGCACCCATAGCTAAGAGACCCTATAGAATGGGAGTGAATGAATTAGCAGAACTTAAGAAACAATTAAGGGAATTGTTAGATAAGGGTTATGTTCAACCTAGTTCATCACCATGGGGTGCACCAGTACTGTTTGTAGAAAAGAAGGATGGTACACAAAGGATGTGCATAGACTATAGGTCACTTAATGAGGTCACAATTAAGAACAAGTACCCACTACCTAGAATTGATGACCTATTTGACCAGTTGAAAGGGGCTTGTGTGTTTTCCAAGATCGACCTTCGATCTGGATACCATCAGTTGAGGATAAGGCATACTGACATCCCCAAGACCGCTTTTGTGACCCGATATGGACTATATGAGTTCACAGTCATGTCTTTTGGTCTGACAAATGCACCTGCTTACTTTATGTATCTGATGAACAAAGTGTTCATGGAGTACCTTGACAAGTTTGTCGTTGTGTTCATTGATGACATACTAGTGTACTCTAAGAATGAAGAAGAACATGAAGGACATTTGAGGTTGGTGTTGTAGAAGCTTAGAGAACATTAGCTTTATGCCAAATTCAGCAAATGTGAGTTCTAGCTAAAAGAAGTATCTTTCCTTGGTCACATAATCTCTAATGGAGGGGTAGCAGTAGATCCCAAGAAGGTTAGAGATGTGTTGAGTTGGAAGCCACCTAAGGATGTTAGTGAGATTCAGAGTTTTCTAGGTATGGCTGGGTATTATAGGAGATTCATCGTGGAATTTTCTAAGTTAGCCAAGCCCATGACTGCTTTGTTAGTGAAGAATGTCAAATTCGTATGGACTAAGCAATGTTAGGATAGTTTTGAGGAGTCGAAGAAGAGATTGACTTCTGCCCCAGTGCTTATCTTACCTGATCTCACCAAAAGCTTCTCCATCTACTGTGATGCCTCATGGCAAGGTTTAGGTGGTGTTCTTATGCAAGAAGGTAGAGTTGTTGCCTATGCATCCAGATAGCTGAGAAAACATGAGTTAAATTATCTGACTCATGATCTGGAATTAGCTGGTGTGGTGCATGCTGTAACACCCCAGGTGTTTAGCTTCCACATTTGCACTGCATTTCATGAACATAAGCATCATGCATCCCTTCATGAACTTATATCATATGAAACATGATTTCGAAACATTGCAACATGTTGTATATTTCATGTGTGTTGTTTCTTTTATGAAATGTAAAGTGTGCAACACTTAAGTGTAACATGTGCCACTCACTTTAGTGAAGCAAAGTTAGTTAATACTATGCAACCAGATCATGAAACGTGTGAAACATGACTATGAAACATTTGCAACATTTCTTGTGTTTTTCATTATTTTAGTACATACCTTGCTTGATTCTTGTGTGACCAATGCATGGTGTGGCTAAAAATGCTTGTAAGTAACTTAGTTACACCTAATATGTCATTTGGAACATTGTTCATGTTGAACATTTTGCCTAATTAGGTTTCCAAGTCATGGTTTGACCAATTTGGACCCCTAGAGCTCCTGTGTTTGATTGTTTAAAAAGTGTGGCTTAGGATGTTTGCATGTCTGAGTAACCTAAAACAAAGTTGTAGCAAATTATATAAGGAACAAAAGTTGTTTTATGGCCATCCCATGAAAATGTGCACAACATGTTAAAAAAGGACCCACAAGTCAGCATTGATGGTGGATTCAACATTTGAAAAATTGTCTAAGTGTTGGAACTGCTTTCTAGTTTCATGAAGACGACTTTGGAGCCATGTAGATTGAAATCTATGGCAAATTAGCTCGAGCTCCAATTAGCAAACTTGTAGTACTCACGTAGGTCTCCAACTTTGTTAATTACAACTTAACCTAGATCGCCACGGATTAAGAGAGAGTTGGACGAAAGTTCACTACTCGCTTTTGGGAGCACTTGCACGGATTATTAGGAACTAAGCAAGGCTAAGCATTTAACCCATCCTGAACTTAAATAGGATTTCAGTGTGATATCTGGACAAGGAAGAATATATAATGCAGCAATTGGTTCCAACCAATTTCTATACGTAATGCATCATCAACAATAAAAGATACTCAATGTATTTGTAAAAACATGGGAGGCTTAATATGCTCTAGGGCTTGCCTTTCAGGAACGAGGAAGGCTGGTGGTCAGGGCACTCGGGCAATTCCTCTACGGCGACTGCTTCGTCGGTTTCCTGCACCACGGGTTCCTCCTCCTGGTTGGCTCCCTCGAACTCCAGCAACGTCACTCCCTCCGGCACACCTATTGTATGAATGCGCAAGATAAATATCATGGATGCACATGAACGATTGTCAGGGATGCTCGGGGAATGCACATGTTTGCTGTAGTTTGCATATTCCAACTTAAGCCCTATTCAAATCACTTTCACTTACCACGTTTATACAACCTAATGTATAATTGCTCATCTTCAGTTAATGACCTAGCACCTGCACCTAAGCATATTCTCAAGTTAGGCTAACCCCTAAACAATCAACGAGAACATTGCACAAGCATACACTCAAGCATTTGTATTTCAACCAAATGGAGACTATGTAGCGGTACAGTAAACTAGCCATAACTAGAGATTTATAATTCCAAATGACATGCAACAAGACAATCTGGAAAGCCTATGAAATTTTCTACAATTCATTTTCAGATCTCAAAGCATGATTCAACACTTTACCAAGTCGAATTCATCAATCAACAGAACTCTGTCCTCACAAGGCAGAGAGTAAGCAAAAACTGGAACCTAACTTTAAACAGCTGTAGTTTCTAAACTACTGGGCCAAATGCCCTCAAATTTTGATAGGAGCTAGCTACCTAAATTATCTACAACTCTTGTATTCATCTCATTCATAGAAAACCAAAATATCATGGGGAACTTTCCAAAGTCCCCAGATCTGTCCAGAGGGACATAATGCAAACGAATAATGAATAACTTAAGATGTAAACATATAACTGCACAAAACTAAATCTACTCACATGTCACACATCTCACAAGAACACCAGAAAGTAGGGTGTTCATTCCCAAAACATTTCCTCTAATACCTTTCTTAATTTATTTAATTAATTAGAGGAAATAGTAAACATATATGAAAACTACACCATTAAATCTACAAAAATTACAGTAGACACTACATGTCCTAAGTAGACTACCATAAAAATTTCACACCATTTTAGTAAGTACAACTGCCTACACAAAATTGGTAAGGCAGAATGGCTTAAAACGACATAATTAGGAAACCTTAGTGAAAAGTGTCAAGCAACAGATTTCATATTTTTCCTAGCATCTATAAGGTACCAAGATACTACCTACCAAGTTTTATGGCCATAGGATTCATAGATAATTTACAAAAATTCACACAAGTATCTACCAATGATAAAAGGAAAATCTATAACTCAAAAACTACAGATGCAATATCTCTCAAATTTTAACCAGAGCTTATACTAAGCAATACTAGCTTACCCACAAAATTTCACAATTTTTGGATCACAGAAACTCAAGATATGATTTAAACAAGTTTGCATGCATTCAAAAACACTTTTCAAGTTCCTATTTAATTCATCCAAAATATCTACATAAAGTGCTTAAGACATATTTTTCTTAAATACTAGACCTAACTGTGAGTCTAACAAAATTGGAAGTACTCAATTTGGATCTACCAATTTGGAGTTACAAAAATCACAAATCAGCATTCAAAACTGCATTTTTGAACTAGCCCTATGAATGCACAGCCACTGCCGTGTGGGTCCCGGTGTCAGCCGACCCCACCCGTCAGCAAGATGAAAACAGAGGACATGGCTGCAACGGTGTGGAAGATGGTGTAGCTCATCGGTGGTGAGGACTCCGGCGACCAAACCGGCACAAGCATGACCTCCAAGACCTCTCGGACCTATTGAGCTACATGGTTGGGCCGATTGCTGGCGACCAAGACGACGGCGGCGGCCATGGCGGTGGGGTGATTCAGCTCGACGGCAAGACGCCGGAGCCAGCCATGATGGCCCAAACAACTGACACGTCAAGCTCCTACATCCTACTGTGAAGCTAGCACACATGTTTACACGGCGAAAGGCCGACGGAAGTGCCCCGGCCACAACGATAGGGCATAGCGGCGACACTCCGGTGAGCGGCGCGCGGCGTTAGGACCTTACCCAGCGCACCCAGCTAGCCAGATAGAGCTCGGTGAGGCATTGGGAGTGCGAAGGAGCTACTGTGGTGGTGCTAGAGCGAAGAGGCGCGAGCGGGGGCCAGCTTTAGCGACGGCGGAGCTCGCTTGGCCACGGCGGAGCTGCGCTGCTCTTTGGCTATGAACGGGGAAGGCGATGGAGGGTGAAGGAGAGTGAATGGAGGGGCAGAGCACGTGTGGAGGGTAGCAGGGAGTCCTCCACTTCAAGTCGGCCAGCGCGCGGCGTGGTCAGGGCGATCCGAGCGCGTGGCGGCCACGCGTTGCTCAGACATGCAAACAACCTAAGCCACACTTTTTAAATAGTCAAACACAGTGTAACACCTCGGGTGTTAGCCTTGCATAACTTGACTTGCATAACATGAGCATGAGCATCAAGCATTCATAAATCATCATTTACAATTGAAACATTTGATCGAAACATATGAAACATTACTTGTTATCTCGTGTTTCTTAGAACATATGCATATGATCTTGTACAAATGAATGCAAGTGGGTAGTGCTAGTCACTAAAACACCTTAGCTATACTTAGGTTAACAAAAGGAACCTTGTTCATGAAGGCCACATTTCATGATCAAGCACTTAAGTGATATTTCATGTGTTGACCTGAATGGCTATATGAGTGACTACTACATGAAATGCTTAAATGACCTTGCAAATTGTTTTAACATGCTTAGGATATCATTAGGAACAACTTTGGTATTTAGTGCTAGGGCTAGTTTGGTCATTTAGCCATGGTTTGTATATGTAGCATGTTTTCAAAGTGGCATGTTTGACTAAAGTTGAACTAAGTGTTAGGGACCTTGCATGGAGGAGTTCACTAAAGCAATGTTGTAGTGTTTGACATAAGGAACGACTTTGATTTTTGGGCCTTTGACTGATTCAGCTCCTAACATGTGTGAATTTGGGTTTCAAAAATCAGAAAAATCACAAATTCTACACTTAGCAAATTTTTGCTAAGTCGTGAACACCGACAGCCTGACAAGCCAACTTTGAGCACGATTTTCCTCCTTAACCGTTGCGAATTAGGTCTTGATCGTTTTATATGAATTACAGATGGTACTTAGAGCTACAACTTTGGTGTAGATTGTATGCACTAATACGTCACGGATTAGAAGATCAAGCTCCACGAAAGTACGTCGTCAGGCTCGGCCATCGCGTTTCTGACTAACTGAATTGCGACGTCAATGGCCGACCGGCTTCAGACATCGCGCGCCGCATGTCCCCGGCGACGGCCGTGCGTCGCCAGCGCTCTGTCCGCGCAGGCCACGCCGCGCCCGAGTGCGGCCTTAACGTCGCCAGCGCCCGCCCGAGCCATCCCGTGCTCCCATTTCGCTCCCGACGCCTTTTCTTCCTCGCAGCAGCAGCCGCTGAGCTCTCAGAGCCCCGCCGTTCCGCCATAGCCATGCGCAGTCCGCGCCTAGCCACTCCAGCACCACCACCATAGCTCCTCCGTCTCCCCAGCGACCCACTGCTCCCTCCCGTGCTCGCTGACCAAGCTTGGTAAGCCATCGCCGCGCGTTTAAGCTCGCTGGAGCTCCGCCGCAAGCCCCAGAGCATTATAAGTCTCCCAGTAATTTACAAATGTTTACTTACGTATTTATGATTGATGCATTAGGTTATAAGAGTTGAATGAAACCACTTGATGCATGTACATTCCTTGTCCAGATATTAACCCTTTAACCGGTATAGGTCCAGGATCGAATATATGCTTAGCCATGCTTAGACCGGTAGAAGTCGGGTGATGTCCTGTCACCTGCGAGATATAGGTGGATACCAGAGCACGGTTGGCTATATCTGCTATCATGGAACAGAACCATGTGGTAAAAGTAAATTGAGACCGGACGGGAGGTCGATAGGGAAGCAACAAGGCATGGAGGTCTTGGGTGTGGACTTATCCCCGTCTGTGTCGATTAAGGACCGTACCGTTGTTGGTGCTTCTGACAAGATTGAACACATGCCTCTCACTTAGCTGGCCGGATAACTCGTTCCGACCGCGAAGCCGAGTAATTCAACTCAGGCCGGGAACCGTTCTGTTGTGCGCTCATTCTGGGGAACGATCAGACTGAGCCCAAGGGCAGGCTTGGCCTGAGCATCCTGGCATCTGGTGTTCCAGATTATGCAGCATGGTACGGACCCGCGAAATGTGTACCTGAGTTGTACCAAAGGTGACCTAAGACTATCGTGGCTGATAGATCTGGGTTTGTGTTAGGAATAAATTCCTAGCTGGTTGAAATCGATTCGAATCGCCGTCTCTCCCGGATAGTGAGAAACTTGGCTAGTCCCAACATCGTAGCAACTATATTATGAAACATGATGGTTCAAATGAATATGGAATTATAATACCTGCTATGGTTACTATTGTATGATTCTAATAACATACCACATGTTTGGCATAGGATAGTTGCTAATCTAGAAATGGATAGTTATAATTAACTTGATAAAAGAATCACAATTGTACAACGTTTAATTGCCTTTTTCGCAAAATGTTGTCAAGTTACGTCCACTTATACAGCCTTGCATAATCCTTGGAGTCATTTTATTTCTGGTTCATGATGGGTAAGTCTAGCTGAGTACCTTCTCGTACTCAGGGTTTATTTTCCCATTGTTGCAGATGGCACTGTGTATCATGGTTATTGCAAGAGTTGCTTCTATCCCGTTGTGGATGAGGAGTAAGCCTTAGGCAGGCTTCCTTAGTAATTCCTATCTTTGCTTTTGTGGACCATGATCTAGCTTGGCACTGTATCAAACTACGTTGGAAACTTATCTTCAAACTTATTTGCTTCCGCTTTCATTATCAAACTCGGTTTGTAATAACTTTCTATTCGTACTCTGTTGATGAAAAGTACCTGTGAACTTTATGTAATATGTGGCATGTATGTTGAATCCTGTATGATCTTGGTTGTGGTAAATCATTTATCGAGACCCGTCGTGGTACTCGACAGACTACTGGGTTTATATGAGTTCAAGTATGACAGTGCGACCGCTTGCGGATTGCCATTATACTTGTATTCTTATAAATTGGTCGGTTCTGCGACAGCTGGCATCAGAGCAAGATTCAACGTTAATTGTCACAAGTGTATTTAAAAACAAAAGTTTTTGTTTTCCAAAAACCCTTCTCTAGCAACTATTAGTTATATAATAGGTATTTGAAATCTAAAGTGTGCCAATGATCACTTTCCTTATGCCCAAATTAAGGACTATTAGGTGGCTATTTAAGTACTAACATGGGGGTTTTTACTTCGTCGTCCATACGGCGTGCTATAGTATGGATGCCATTCACTTGAGTGGTAATGTATGGATCAAATGCCTCTACGCCAAGGTAAGATGAGTGTATGACCGCAAGATGTGAGCGTGCGGTCGGGAAGAGTTAGCTTTGGTACGGCTATGTATGCATGCTTGCATGTGTACATGGTACGTATTTAATTGTGGGTTTAAATTATTGTTGGGTAGATTGATACGGAAGTATATGTATGGGGATACATATATGAAAGTATTTACAATTACATTCTGCATATTTCATTATGGGATTAGGGCTGAAATGAAATTTTATGCAGGTACACTAACAATGAAATGTGTAGCTCGACTAGTTACGCTATTTATGAGAGAACGTATGTATGCCACCGTGTCTACCATTAGAAACAAATTTTTCCTAAGTTTGTGAGGACGTACGGCACGAGCATGCATCATGTTAAAACACCATTCACATAATCACATTTGTTCCTCCCCTTATAAGGAATCTTACTCGGTCATGTAACTCTTATCCATTATGGCATTGTCTCACCAAGGGTACATGTTAATGGTGCAGATGGCACGCACCAAGCAGACTGCTCGCAAGTCCACCGGAGGCAGAGCTCCTAGCCGTCAGCTTGCTCCACGTACCCGTCAACGTCACACGTTCCTTGGAGAGTTTGGGATGCCTACACTCTTGTGGAGAGTGCTCAGCTATGTAGGTTATCCCGATGGAATGGAACCCCGCTACTTCTGGGCGAATGAGCGATTGGGAGAAGGTCTCTTAGTTACAGTGGAGGCCATTGTCTGTCCCCGAGGTGACGATTCTGAGTGGACAGGTTGGTGTTATGAGTCGACTGGCAGGACTGCTGAAGAAGCAGCTGGCAGGGCAGCCTTTGGGATCCTGAGGGATATCATGGATCATTTTCCTCAGGAGCTGGCAGCCGCTATGGTCGGAGTCTTTCCAAGAGGTAATCCCTCCACTGACTCATGGCAGCAGGCAAGAGGAAGATCTTTGGAGATTGGTGCAGCAGAAAGGCAGAACAGTGATAACCCTGCAATGAGCGCCATGTTCGCAGTGATGAGAGTGTTAGATGGAGTGGAAGGTAGCCTCAGACGTGTGTCTGGTGCTCTTGGTCATGCTCGCGAAGACCGACATCAGCTTCAGAGGGAACACGACGCCGAGATTGAGAGGCTCACTGAAGAAATGACTCGGTTAACTCACCAGCGAAATGCAGCTTGGTCCAGGGAAGATGTCCTGAGAGCTCGATAGTTTGAGCTAGGACAGCAGCTGGCCAATGCGGAGGAATACAATGATAATCTGCATGAAGAGGTTCACCTACTGCACAATCAGCTCCACCCTTATGTACCACCTAGAGCCGCAGAAATGGATCTAGAAGGGTATGAAGAAGAAGAAGTGGCACCTGAAGAAGAAGTAGAACCTGAGGAAGGAGGTGATTCTGCGTCTGACCTCGATAGTGATCATGATGAGGATTAGATCGCTTAGCGTGTAGTGGGAAGACTAATGTATCACCTTTATTTATGTAATGGACCTGTAGTTCCAAGTTGGCATTAGTAACCAGACTATCATGTAATGTTAATCGCACGTTTGGGTAAACGTTAATGCAATTCTAGTTCCTTGTCGGTAATCACGCTTTAAATTGCATGCGTTATGAGCACGATAAGTGGTCAAATTGGCGATGTCATGTTGCGAGAATGAATTATTATGCCTCTGTTTTTATTATGTTTTGAGAATTTTCTCTAGTAATTTCAGTTTGGCATGAGTACCTAATTCATCTGCAATCTCTTGGCATCGACCAATAATCGCTTATTGTTGCAACTTCGCAGATGACGCGCACCCGTGCTGGAGCTAGCAGCAGCCAGGATGGCAACCATGATGACTTGCCACCCCCGCCACCACCATCTGCTCAGGAATTCTTTACCCAATTCCTAGGAAGCCAAAGGACAATGGAGGAAGCCTTGCGCCTTATCGCGCAAAACACTGCTCGTGGCCACCCACAGCAACCAGGGGCCGAGCCAAATCAGCACAGTTCATTCAAGGAGTTTCTGGACACGAAGCCTCCGATCTTCAAGGTGGCTGAGGAACCACTGCAGGTCGATGAGTGGCTGAATACCATTGAGCAGAAATTTCGTCTGCTAAGGGTCACCGAACACCTGAAAGCAGAATATGCTTCTCATCAATTGCAAGGACCAGCAGGAATCTGGTGGACGCACTTTCTGTCGTCTCTGCCTGCTAATGCGAGAGTGACCTGGGATCAATTCAAGCTGGCTTTTAGGGGACACCATATTCCCCCAGGCCTGATGCGCATGAAAGCAGCAGAATTTATGAGGCTCACTCAGGGAACCAAGTCACTCACAGAATATATGCACGCATTCAACAACTTGTCAAGATATGCTCCAAGTTTCGTGGATACTGAAGAGAAAAAGATTGAGAGTTTCAAGCGAGGTTTGGGTACCAAATTAATGAAGACTATGGCAAACTCTCGATGTGCCACGTACAATGAGTTTATTAGTGATGCCTTGACCCAAGAAAACCACAACAACATGCATGCAGTTGCTAAAGGTCGCAAGAGGGCCTATGAGGCCGGTGCATCCGAATCTTTCTAGTCAAAAGCACCTATCCCAGCTTGGCCACAATTCCGTCCACCTGCACCCAAGTTTAGGCCTCCACCACCGAAAGCTCAGAATAACAGGCCACAGAAACCGTTTCGTAAGGCGTTCACTATTGCCTTACCAAAAGGAAATGGCAATCAGGACAGCTCCACCGGATTCAGAAGTAACCAACCTTGTTTCAACTGCAACCAACTGGGTCATTGGTCCAAGGAGTGCCCCCACCCCAAGAGGAATGGCAACCCAAATCAGAACAATCAGAGGCAGGTGAATGCCAGGGCACGTCAGGGACAAGTGCACTATACCGCTGTGGAGGAAGTGCCCACCGGAGAAGTTGTCACGGCTGGTATGTTTCTCATCAACAAACGCCCCGCTATTGTTTTATTTGATTCAGGAGCTTCTCATTCATTTATGAGTCAAGCATTTGCATCTAGACATGATCAAGAAATAATAGAAGTAAGTAAAGGGGGTTTTAACATAAGTTCAGCAGGGGGAACTGTTGCTACCAAAAAGATAGTCAAAAATGTACTCATCGTGATACAAGGGAGGGAGTACACAACAGATTTGATAGTATTGCCGGGGTTGTCGATAAGTGTAATCTTAGGCATGAATTGGATGAAGGATCATGGTGTTCTTATTGACACTAGCACCCGTACTATTATGTTGAGAGAACCCACGGGAGGGAATGCTTTTCTAGTTCCACTCTCCCGCGATTTCAAACCCCAACATTTAGCCTGTGCTATCCAAACCACCACCATATGTGATATTCCAGTGGTTTGCGAGTTTCCGGATGTATTTCCAGAGGAATTACCAGGTCTACCACCAGATAGGGACGTGGAATTTAAGATTGAATTAGTGCCAGGTACCGCACCCATATCCAGAAGGCCCTATAGAATGCCACCCAATGAGTTAGCAGAACTCAAGGTTCAATTGCAAGATCTATTGGACAAGGGTCTTATCCAACCTAGCTCATCTCCATGGGGATGCCCAGCATTGTTTGTGAAAAAGAAGGATAAGTCACTAAGAATGTGTGTAGATTACAGACCACTCAATGCTGTGACCATCAAGAACAAATACCCATTGCCCCGCATTGACATCTTGTTCGATCAACTAGCGAAAGCAAAGGTATTCTCCAAAATTGACTTGAGATCAGGGTACCATCAAATAAAGATCAGACCGGAGGATATACCTAAAACCGCTTTCTCTACTAGGTACGGCTTATACGAGTATTTGGTTATGTCTTTCGGACTAACAAATGCCCCAACCTATTTTATGTACCTGATGAACTCGGTATTCATGCCCGAACTTGATAAGTTCGTGGTTGTGTTTATCGATGACATATTAATTTATTCAGAAAATGAGTCAGATCATGAAGAGCATCTGAGGATTGTCCTATCCAGACTGAGGGAGCATAAGCTATATGCTAAGTTTAGCAAATGTGAATTTTGGATGAGCAAAGTGCCTTTCTTAGGTCACATTTTATCCAGAGATGGAATCTCAGTAGACCCATCAAAAGTGCAAGAGGTCATGGATTGGAAAGCCCCAACTTCGGTGCATGAAGTTCGGAGTTTTCTAGGGTTAGCAGGATACTATCGTCGGTTTATTCCAGATTTCTCAAAAATAGCTAAGCCTATGACCAGACTACTTCAGAAGGATGAGAAATACAAATGGACACCAGAATGTGAAACCGCTTTTCACACCCTCAGAACTTTGTTGACTACAGCGCCAGTGCTAGCACAACCAGACATTGAAAAGCCTTTTGATGTATTTTGTGATGCATCAGGGATAGGTTTGGGATGTGTACTTATGCAAGAAGGGAGAGTAATTGCATATGCCTCTCGGCAACTGAGAAAACATGAAGTCAACTACCCTACACATGATTTGGAACTTGCAGCCATTGTCCATGCATTAAAGATATGGAGACATTACTTGTTGGACAATGTATGTCATATCTATACTGACCACAAAAGCCTCAAGTATATCTTTACCCAGCCAGAACTGAACATGAGACAACGTAGATGGTTGGAATTGATTAAGGATTACAATTTGGAAGTGCATTACCATCCGGGTAAAGCAAATGTAGTAGTTGATGCACTTAGTCGGAAGTCCCATTGCAACACTGTGGAAGCACTATTGGAAGATGGATTCAACTTGCTACATCCTGCTGTGCTACACAATATCACCATCAGTTGTTCGCTTGAGGGCAGAATCATAGAGCTACAGCAGACAGATGTAGGAATAAGTCACATCAAGAGAAAAATGCTAGAGCAAGAAACCAAACATTTTAGATTGGATGAAAGAGGTGTATTATGGTTTGAGGACCGACTAGTGGTGCCAAAAGACCGTGAGCTAAGGAATCAAATCTTAGAAGAAGCTCACTCGTCTAAATTGTCTATCCACCCGGGTAGTAGTAAGATGTATCAAGATTTGAAAACCCGTTTTTGGTGGACTAAGATGAAGAAAGAGATCGCAGCCTATGTTGCAAGGTGTGATAACTGCAGTAGAGTGAAAGCCGTCCATATGAAAACCGCTAGATTACTTCAACCACTGCCTATTCTAGGATGGAAATGGGAAGAGATCAGTATGGACTTTATTATAGGCCTTCCAACAACGCCACAAGGTCATGACTCCATCTGGGTCATTGTTGATCGTCTTACCAAGTCAGCACACTTTATACCCGTGAACACGCGGTATATAGTTGGGAAATACGCTGAAATATATGTTGCCCAGATCGTGAGATTGCATGGAGTACCCAGGACCATAATCTCAGATAGAGGACCGCAGTTCATAGCTCGTTTCTGGGAACACTTACACCAAGCTTTGGGAACCAAGCTAATCAGGAGTTCAGCTTATCACCCACAAACTTTAGGGCAGACAGAGAGAGTAAACCAAATCCTAGAAGATTTACTTAGAGCTTGTGTTATATCTTCAAAAGGGTCATGGGAGAAATGGTTACCTTTAGCTGAATTCTCCTATAACAACAGTTATCAAGCGAGTATCAAAATGGCTCCATTTGAAGCCTTGTATGGCAGAAAGTGTAGAACTCCATTGAATTGGATTGAGCCCGGTGAAAGGAGATATTTTGGTATTGATTTTGTCAATGAAGCTGAAGAACAAGTACGTATCATCCAACAACACATGAAGGTAGCTCAATCAAGACAGAAGAGTTATGCCGATAGAAGAAGAAGACCACTAACTTTTGAAGTAGGTGACTATGTGTACTTAAGAGTATCACCCATGAAAGGTGTGAAGAGATTTGGGATGAAAAAGAAGCTTTCACCAAGATATGTAGGGCCATACAAAATTTTGGAACGAAAAGGAAATGTTGCGTATAAGCTACAACTACCACCAGAGATGAGTGCAATCTTTGATGTGTTCCATGTTTCTCAGCTAAAGAAATGTCTTCGAGTACCGGAAGAAGCTATTGCACCCACCAACGTGCAACTTCAATCGGATTTGACTTATGAAGAAAAGCCAATTCGAGTATTAGAAGTGATGGAGAGAGTAACAAGGAGTAAGATCATTAAGTTTTATAAGGTGGTGTGGAACAATCATAGTGAACAAGATGCTACATGGGAAAGAGAAGATTATCTGCAAGAAGTTTATCCCGCCTTTTTCCAAGAATGGTAAGTCTTGCAAATCTCGGGACGAGATTTTTATAAGGGGGAGGGGCTGTAACACCTCGGGTGTTAGCCTTGCATAACTTGACTTGCATAACATGAGCATGAGCATCAAGCATTCATAAATCATCATTTACAATTGAAACATTTGATCGAAACATATGAAACATTACTTGTTATCTCGTGTTTCTTAGAACATATGCATATGATCTTGTACAAATGAATGCAAGTGGGTAGTGCTAGTCACTAAAACACCTTAGCTATACTTAGGTTAACAAAAGGAACCTTGTTCATGAAGGCCACATTTCATGATCAAGCACTTAAGTGATATTTCATGTGTTGACCTGAATGGCTATATGAGTGACTACTACATGAAATGCTTAAATGACCTTGCAAATTGTTTTAACATGCTTAGGATATCATTAGGAACAACTTTGGTATTTAGTGCTAGGGCTAGTTTGGTCATTTAGCCATGGTTTGTATATGTAGCATGTTTTCAAAGTGGCATGTTTGACTAAAGTTGAACTAAGTGTTAGGGACCTTGCATGGAGGAGTTCACTAAAGCAATGTTGTAGTGTTTGACATAAGGAACGACTTTGATTTTTGGGCCTTTGACTGATTCAGCTCCTAACATGTGTGAATTTGGGTTTCAAAAATCAGAAAAATCACAAATTCTACACTTAGCAAATTTTTGCTAAGTCGTGAACACCGACAGCCTGACAAGCCAACTTTGAGCACGATTTTCCTCCTTAACCGTTGCGAATTAGGTCTTGATCATTTTATATGAATTACAGATGGTACTTAGAGCTACAACTTTGGTGTAGATTGTATGCACTAATACGTCACGGATTAGAAGATCAAGCTCCACGAAAGTACGTCGTCAGGCTCGGCCATCGCGTTTCTGACTAACTGAATTGCGACGTCAATGGCCGACCGGCTTCAGACATCGCGCGCCGCATGTCCCCGGCGACGGCCGTGCGTCGCCAGCGCTCTGTCCGCGCAGGCCACGCCGCGCCCGAGCGCGGCCTTAACGTCGCCAGCGCCCGCCCGAGCCATCCCGCGCTCCCATTTCGCTCCCGGCGCCTTTTCTTCCTCGCAGCAGCAGCCGCCGAGCTCTCGGAGCCCCGCCGTTCCGCCATAGCCATGCGCAGTCCACGCCTAGCCACTCCAGCACCACCACCATAGCTCCTCCGTCTCCCCAGCGACCCACTGCTCCCTCCCGTGCTCGCTGACCAAGCTTGGTAAGCCATCGCCGCGCGTTTAAGCTCGCCGGAGCTCCACCGCAAGCCCCAGAGCATTATAAGTCTCCCAGTAATTTACAAATGTTTACTTACGTATTTATGATTGATGCATTAGGTTATAAGAGTTGAATGAAACCACTTGATGCATGTACATTCCTTGTCTAGATATTAACCCTTTAACCGGTATAGGTCCAGGATCGAATATATGCTTAGCCATGCTTAGACCGGTAGAAGTCGGGTGATGTCCTATCACCTGCGAGATATAGGTGGATACCGGAGCACGGTTGGCTATATCTGCTATCATGGAACAGAACCATGTGGTAAAAGTAAATTGAGACCGGACGGGAGGTCGATAGGGAAGCAACAAGGCATGGAGGTCTTGGGTGTGGACTTATCCCCGTCTGTGTCGATTAAGGACCGTACCGTTGTTGGCGCTTCTGACAAGATTGAACACATGCCTCTCACTTAGCTGGCCGGATAACTCATTCCGACCGCGAAGCCGAGTAATTCAACTCAGGCCGGGAACCGTTCTGTTGTGCGCTCCTTCTGGGGAACGATCAGACTGAGCCCAAGGGCAGGCTTGGCCTGAGCATCCTGGCATCTGGTGTTCCAGATTATGCAGCATGGTACGGACCCGCGAAATGTGTACCTGAGTTGTACCAAAGGTGACCTAAGACTATCATGGCTGATAGATCTGGGTTTGTGTTAGGAATAAATTCCCAGCTGGTTGAAATCGATTCGAATCGCCGTCTCTCCCGGATAGTGAGAAACTTGGCTAGTCCCAACATCGTAGCAACTATATTATGAAACATGATGGTTCAAATGAATATGGAATTACAATACCTGCTATGGTTACTATTGTATGATTCTAATAACATACCACATGTTTGGCATAGGATAGTTGCTAATCTAGAAATGGATAGTTATAATTAACTTGATAAAAGAATCACAATTGTACAACGTTTAATTGCCTTTTTCGCAAAATGTTGTCAAGTTACGTCCACTTATACAGCCTTGCATAATCCTTGGAGTCATTTTATTTCTGGTTCATGACGGGTAAGTCTAGCTGAGTACCTTCTCGTACTCAGGGTTTATTTTCCCATTGTTGCAGATGGCACTGTGTATCATGGTTATTGCAAGAGTTGCTTCTATCCCACTGTGGATGAGGAGTAAGCCTTCGGCAGGCTTCCTTAGTAATTCCTATCTTTGCTTTTGTGGACCGTGATCTGGCTTGGCACTGTATCAAACTACGTTGGAAACTTATCTTCAAACTTATTTGCTTCCGCTTTCATTATCAAACTCGGTTTGTAATAACTTTCTATTCGTACTCTGATGATGAAAAGTACTTGTGAACTTTATGTAATATGTGGCATGTATGTTGAATCCTGTACGATCTTGGTTGTGGTAAATCGTTTATCGAGACCCATCGTGGTACTCAACGGACTACCGGGTTTATATGAGTTCAAGTATGACAGTGCGACCGCTTGCGGATTGCCATTATACTTGTATTCTTATAAATTGGTCGGTTCTGCGACACACAGGAGCTCTAGGGGTCCAAATTGGTCAAACCATGACTTGGAGACCTAATTAGGCAAAATGATCAACATGAACAATGTTCCAAATGACATCTTAGGTGTAACTAAGTTACTTACAAGCATTTTTAGCCACACCATGCATTGGTCACACAAGAATCAAGCAAGGTATGTACTGAAATAATGAAAAACACAAGAAATGTTGCAAATGTTTCATAGTCATGTTTCACACGTTTCATGATCTGGTTGCATAGTATTAACTAACTTTGCTTCACTAAAGTGAGTGGCACATGTTACACTTAAGTGTTGCACACTTTACATTTCATAAAAGAAACAACACACATGAAATATACAACATGTTGCAATGTTTCAAAATCATGTTTCATATGATATAAGTTCACGAAGGGATGCATGATGCTTATGTTCATGAAATGCAGTGCAAATGTGGAAGCTAAACACCTGGGGTGTTACAGCATGCACCACACCAGCTAATTCTAGATCATGAGTTAGATAATTTAACTTATGTTTTCCCAGCTATCTGGATGCATAGGCAACGACTCTACCTTCTTGCATAAGAACACCACCTAAACCTTGCCGTGAGGCATCATAGTAGATAGAGAAGCTTTTGGTGAGATCAGGTAAGATAAGCACTGGGGCAGAAGTCAATCTCTTCTTCAACTCCTCAAAACTATCCTAACATTGCTTAGTCCATACGAATTTGGCATTCTTCTCTAACAAAGCAGTCATGGGCTTGGCTAACTTAGAAAATCCCTCGATGAATCTCCTATAATACCCAGCCATACCCAGAAAACTCCAAATCTCACTAACATCCTTAGGTGGCTTCCAACTCAACACATCTCTAACCTTCTTGGGATCTACTGCTACCCCTCCATTAGAGATTATGTGACTAAGGAAAGATACTTCTTTTAGCCAGAACTCACATTTGCAGAATTTGGCATAAAGCTAATGTTCTCTAAGCTTCTGCAACACCAACCTTGAATGTCCTTCGTGTTCTTCTTCATTCTTAGAGTACACTAGTATGTCATCAATGAACACGACGACAAACTTGTCAAGGTACTCCATGAACACTTTGTTCATCAGATACATGAAGTAAGCAGGTGCATTTGTCAGACCAAAAGACATGACTGTGAACTCATATAGTCCATATCGGGTCACAAAAGCGGTCTTAGGGATGTCAGTATGCCTTATCCTCAACTGATGGTATCCAGATCGAAGCTCGATCTTGGAAAACACACAAGCCCCTTTCAACTGGTCAAATAGGTCATCAATTCTAGGTAGTGGGTACTTGTTCTTAATTGTGACCTCATTAAGTGACCTATAGTCTATGCACATCCTTTGTGTACCATCCTTCTTTTCTACAAATAGTACTGGTGCACCCCATGGTGATGAACTAGGTTGAACATAACCCTTATCTAACAATTCCCTTAATTGTTTCTTAAGTTCTGCTAATTCATTCACTCCCATTCTATAGGGTTTCTTAGCTATAGGTGCAGTTCTAGGTAAAAGTTCAATTATAAACTCGATGTCTCGGTTAGGTGGCATACCTGGCAATTCCTCAGGGAAGACATCTGGGTACTCATTTACTATCCTTATATCTTCTAAGGTTGTGCCCTCCAACTGATTAACCTAGCAAATTTCAGCAGCTGACTGAGTTGCCGCATACACAACTTCCTCTCCAGATGAAGTGGTAAGATTAACATAACTATTTCCATAATTAATAACTACTTTCTGCAACCTTAGCCAATCCATACCCAAGATGACATCGATACCGGTGGAATTTATGACTACAAGATTTGCTTGAAATTCTACCCCCTTATGCTAAGACTAGCATCTAAGCATATCCACTCTGCTTTCATTACCCCACTAGGTGAGCTTACTAACATGTGTTTCTTCATAACACTTACTGGAATACCATGCTTCTTTATGAATGTATATGTTATGAAGGAATGCAAAGCACCAGAATCAAAAAGTACTGTAGCTGAGTTTGAGTTGACTGGAAACATATCGATCACCACATCCGGTGCCTCCTGAGCTATTTCGGCAGTCATGTGGTTCACCTTTCTCCGAACATAATTCTACTGTGAGTTAGCCGTCTTCTTGGGGCATCTATTGGAGTAATGTCCTGGCTCTCCACAATTGAAGCATTTGTTATCATTAACTGCATTTGGCGCTTTTGGTACGCTATTCCTCTATGGAGCATTGGGGGCATTATTCCTCACTGGTACATTGTTGGGTTGCTGCTGGCGCTGAGCTAGTGCCTTGTACTGCTGCTGATGCTGTTGTGCATGCTGGGGTTGCTAGTTGCGGTTGGGACCTGTCTAACCTTGATAGCACTGCTGAGGTTGAGCTTGTTGAGGGTTGGTACAGAAGCGAGAGTTGCTCCCAGATTGCTGTCCTTGAAATTTCCTCTTTTTGTCCTCCATCTGGCGGCACTTGTTCTCAATCACTAAAGCCTTGTCCACTAGCTGCTAGAAGTTAGCAAAGGTATGAGACAACAACTGGTACTGGAGGCCATCATTCAGACCCTCCATAAACAGCTCCTGCCTCTTTCCATCCTCATCTACCTCAGTCGGTGCATACCATGACAATTGTATGAACGTGTCACGATATTCAACAACGGTCATGCTCCCTTGCTTGAGAGCCAAGAACTCCTTCTTCATCAGTCCTGCAGGCACGTGGTGAGTGCGAAAGGCACTGCGGAACTCAGCCCAAGTGATGGGATTAGCTTTAGTACGGCCGAAGCAGAACGAGTCCCACCAATCCAGTGTAGCTCCTTGCAACTGTCCAGAAGCATATAAGACCTTCTCCTTATCATCACACTGAGCAATCTCCAGTTGTCTCTCAATGGCACGTAGCCAGTCGTCAGCTTGGAGTGGGTCGGCAGAGTGCTTGAATACAGGTGGGTGTCCTTTCAGAAACTCTCCCCTCTTATCTCTAACATGAGGGGGTGCATTCCCATTCCCTTGCCCCATGTTCTGCATATTCTTGGCCATCTGCTGAAGCAACTGTGTCTGCATCATCATCAGCTGCTCCATGATGACTGGGGGTGGTGGTGGCAGTTCCTTGCCTCCTTGGTTGTTCCTCCTGGTGTTTACCATCTATAGATGCATCATATAAGTCTTACATGTCCAAACATATAACTCTTAAAAGATACTGGTGTAACAAGAGTAGGTGTAGACAAGAGATATATGTAGGGTATGCAAGAAGATATTTGTTCTGAACTTTTCCAGTGAGTTGGACAATAGCAGTGCTGTAAAACGAGCATATCTCACTCTCTGTTTATCATATGATTTCATATTTTACCTTTCTAGAAATCTTATGAAATTCTCTACAACTTTCATTTAGAACACTTTTCCAGATTCTGACGTTTACTTAGTCAAATACGGACAACAAGCAGTACTGTTCCAGAATTCTGACAGCACAGAAACCTCAACTTACAACAGCTGTATCTCACAATTTATAATAGGTATTGAGGTGATTCCAGAGCCAAAAGAAAGATGTTGAAGTCTACTTATCTCCATAAAAATTTCATGATCATTGGACATCTAGATTATGAGACATGAACTGATAAAGACAGACTGCTCCAAATGATACAGAATGGACAGCATGATAAAACGAAACCCAACTATTTATTCATAATATCCTTAAACCTTAACCTCAACTAAATGACCGTGGACATGCCCACAAGTCATCACAATCATATCAAAGATCCAAATCAAACATTTTTCATAATGATAACATCCAACCATGCAACTAACACTTGTCCAACCATTAAAGAAAGAAACTAAACACTCTCTCGCGTAACTACGCGTGTTTATTACATATTTTTAAGACTCTCCTATGGGTACGGGTCGATGTTGGTGCTGGTGCTGGGGTCTCCAAACTCTCCTCTGGTCCTAGGGGGCGACTGAGCAGGTACTCCTGAATCTTCCACATCTGGACCTCCTAGCTGCTGCTTCAGTGTAGCGTGCTCACGGGCCAGCTGCATGTAGGCCTTTCCCATGACATCGAGCTCATGCAGGGTCTGATCCAAGTAGGTGTTGATCTCAGCTAAGCACAATAGGGTAGGCCTTAGCCTTAGGTTCGCGTCTCCAAGTGGTGCAATGATGTTGCGCCAAGACTGTCCGCTCCGACGGCGGGGAAGATAGCGGTCATCCTCCCAAGCGATGTCGTCGAAGTGACGATCGCGGTTGACCATCAATGCCTGTCGAGCTGCATCCCTAATGATGGCCATATGTGTGAGCCGTGCAGTGGTGGCATGGTGGATGTAGCGCACCTGAGTCCCCTCTTGAATGTACACTTCTGTCTCCCAAAAGCTGGTGTAGTCGGGGTGGGTCCAATGCTCCGTCCTGTACTGAACAGCGCCTCCGGGGTGGTAGCGATGCACAAGTGTGAGAAGCCTAGGGTGGTAGTAGCCATCACCCTCCAAGTCATAGTGGATCTCTGTAGTCCATCCCTGAGCCAATAGTGCATTGTGATCATCATCACTATCATCACCCCCATTTCCACCGTCTCCTCCATCATCACCACCATCTCCATCGTCTCCACCATCATCACCTCCATCTGCATCAGAATCATCAGAGCCATCTCCATTGTCGGGGTCACTAGCTCCCTCCTAGCCACCTTGTTCATGCTCCTCCATAGGATCATCCTTAGACTCCTCTATCTCAATGGGCTCCTCGAATATGGGTCCCTCTTCTGTTTCTTCATCCATTGAATCCTCTAGCAAGTCCTCCAGAGGTTCCCCCATGGGCACCTCCACAGGCGGTTCCTCCTCCTAGGTCCTTAGAGCTTCCACCAGATGTGCCGGGACATGCTTGCCCAAAGTGAACCTGGTCCTCCTAATGGGCATCAGGATGGTCCTCTTGCATGGGGTCTGCTTGGTATGGGCCATCTACAAGAATGAAAAGGTTGAGTATTAGAACAAAATAATTTTGGCAACAGATAAAGAACAGAATATAAGCATAAATTTTGTAGCAAATTAAAGGTAGTAAAATAAAGATAATGTGATCCTAGAAATGTCTATTTCTAACTAGGTTGTTCGTCCTACAGTCAGTTATAGCTCTGATACCAATTTGTCACACCCAATTTTGCATAGCAAAACCAAGTACTCATATATGTGTGCCCAGGATGTCCAAACACACACATATATCAAAAATTGCAATAGTATCAAAGTAAAGTACTTATTACATCGCATATCTCATCATAAAGTTAATACAAAGTTTGCTTGATGGCAATATTATTACAATCACAGCGGAATTACTAGCCCAACTGCCATAGGGACTCCAACTGGTGAACGTCTCCCTAGTAGTCCTAGACATCCTCCAAAAACTCTTCATATCCATTATCTGTTACCCATCCAGGATTTTCATTGGATGTAAAGCAAGTGTAAGCTCACCATGCTTAGCAAGTATATCAAAGGGATCTATGAGGCTCAAAAAGGCTCGACACTGTTTGACTGCGGTTCGCAATTTTAGTTAATCAAATTTTAGTATCCTGAATCACTACTTCAATGAATAGTCACAATTCCCAAGTGACAATAAAGTATAGTCATATTCATCTCAATTCCAAACCATCCACCATTCCCAGTAACCACTAATCTCGAAGGATCCAGACCGCTCGTATCCGTGAGCACGGCTATTATAACATGTTAATTATTTTTGCAGAAATTGTACATCTTTACCCTCCGAGCCGTGATTCCCAATGCTGGGGTTCGCGAGACGCACTACACCTCTTCCTAGGAAGTGTGGTAGAGTTTCACTATGAAACCCTTAGCTAGTTGCACTAACAGGTCATAGCTACAAAGGAATGACACGCATGGGCATCGCAACACGGTGCACACCCAAACAAAAAAAGGAAAGATACCCACTTACCCCTTACTGGAGCTATAGACAAGATAGTACAATCTAGTTAATAGGTTAAAGTTAGAGCCATGTGACACTCGGGGTTATACGGTCGCTCCTAGGTTGCCGCTTCAAGATTAAGTCCTTATGGAGAGGCACTAGAGTACTCAACCCCGTACTCCAGCCCCCGATCTGTTGCTAAAAAGCTCCATTTTATCACATTGCATAAAGCCTTTAATCATGTTTAACAATTACTTCATGTTAAGTGCTGTAGCATCTATCCAAAATGCCTACCCAATAAACCTAGGTATCTAGGATATGTGGTACAAGAAATCATCTAGGTAAAGTCCTTAAAGGCAATTCAAATTAAACACATGCATGAATGTAAGTGGTAATAGTTCATAGGTAACAAGGGGCCTTTGGTACACTTGCCTTCCTCAAAGTCATCCTGAGACTACTGCTGATCCTGCTGGGGGTCCTCAATCACCTCAAATGTCTCACCCTCTAATCGTGATCCAATCATCAATCAAGCATCATACCAATCATTACATGCATACAAGATATACTTCCATTAGAATAGTACCCCAAACAGTGAAAACATAAGTTGAAAAGCTTACAAAACTATTCTATGCATTGCTACAAACACGTGAGCGAAAGAATCACTCAAATCAGACTTAAAGCGTGAAAGTTATGCATGAAATAAGACGTAATGGCATTTCTATAAATAAACTGAACCTATTTTTGAATTAAAACAATTAAAAATGTAAATTATCACGGTTACAAGACTGCGGGCATTAATTTTGAAAAGTACAGGGGCCTAACTGATTAAAAATAGGACTAAAAAATAATTATTTTGAATTAAAATGGACTGCGGGTTGATTTTGAGAAAACCGAAGGGCTAAATCGAAACATCTCTCAAATCCGATACTTTACTCAACCAATCCTCAAACCAACTTAAGACATCAAAGTACCTTAAGCAGGGAATGAACTTGCCAAGTGTTGTGGCAATCCAACCATGTTTGAGCCTTTAATCACCAGCTTAAGGATAACCGATTTATTACCATGAAATCTCGATAGATTTCCCACTACTCTTCTCTTTTGCTTCACGAGTTGTGGAGTGTGTTCTGCACTCTCTAATTCTCTTGATAACCATAGTAGCTTTCTCACTGAGGATGGAGGCTAGGGTTTTCCTCACATGCCTCTTAGGAAACAACTTCAACTGTTGATTTAGGCACTAGCTCAATGATGCACAAGCATTGGACTGGTGGGCTATTTTTGCCAGGCGCAATGCATACTTCATGTGGAGTGATAGTCCCACAAAGATAAGGGAACATCTTTGATTATCCTTTTGTGCTTTATCCAATAGAGTCCTGAACAAATCCTTTGATAGCACCATATACATAATGATGCTGACCGAGATTAGGGACATGCTTTATCTAGCTCTTTACTTAGTTGATATAGCATCTTGCACTACCCACGCGATTGTCCAAGGTGGACTTGACTTGATGACACATGGCTTAGAGAAGAAAGCAGTATTGGCATCGATGACCGACTTTGCTGTTTCTTAGCTTAACATTGCTCTGTGAGATCTAGCCTTCATAGTTACCAAAGAGTTGTTACCTAGCTAGAGATTAACCTTCCTACTGGTAACTAATCAGTTGTCTCTAAGGTTATCCTCTAGATGACTCCAGAAGGAAGTCCTACTGTATCTGGTTCGACATACCGATCTTCTAATAAGATAAGGAGAGATAACCAAGAAAGAGTTCATGTGAAAGTAACACATCGATGCAGTTCTATAATGGATCATGATTAGGAACCTCGATACTAGCTCATGCCGAGCAGCACAACCTTGTGTGTGCACCCACAAGGGCTCTCGGTTTTGTTGTGGCACCATAGACCGCTAATCGTGGCACCATTACTAAACATACAACCCACAAGAATTTTCACATGACACAAATTAGGTTGCATAGGAGCAAGCACTATGCGAAGGAGGGATAGCAAACAAAGGAAGTCACAAGGTTAGGAGTTAACATGGAGGCGATCTAAAGATCAAAACACAGCGCAAGAGAACATAGCCTAATTGCCGAAGACAACTAAGCAGGGGACTCTTGCTTAATTTCCATATACGCCTTGTGTCCACCAAAGTGATTACCAAATAAAGAATAACATGAGATTTGGTCTTGCTGAGCAGCACCATGAGATCAGGACTAATAAATATCTAGAGACTCAAAAGGGTTGAAGACAAAACAAACAAGATTCAAGGGACAGAGCCAATGCACTGACTAGGGATTCAGTTGATAAAACAATGACATGATCTGCAAGGAAAAGGTTCCAAAACTAGGGTAGATAGCGATTAGCGTTGCACCAGATCATTAGTAGGAGAAGGAGCAATGAGGCCCAACAAGGATTTCTGAGCAAGGTCCTCCCACACAAGAGCGGGACAACCATGACACATGCAAGCATTCAAGGGAACTAATCCTGGACCTAAGGTCAAGCAAAGGCATGGATAAAGGTCTTTGTAGCGCAACATTCAAGGGCTAGCAGCCATGTGTACAGGCTCAGGCTCCTAAGAGAGAACTTAATTGGAGATGACAACCATGAGATTATCAAAACTTGGACACTATTCTAGGATTAGGCCCTTCAACATTTTTATGCTCACCGAGGGCAAAAGGGGTGACAGCTACAGCACTTCCTAGATAACGTGCATCCACACATACATCATGGTCTTAAGCAAGCAATTCGAAATGCTCAATCCAATTAGCTTAAGCGACTATTACTAAGCACAAAGCTTGCACATAACAAGCAGTCACCTACAGCAACACCACTACACATATCATGCAAAACATGGTGGTAAGGTACTATTATCTTTTATTTCCTTTTTACTGAGTAGGTGGATAACTCTTCAAAACAAGTTTTACTTACATTTAGCAAATTAGTTTTTGGTCATGCACACATGACCATATGGTTACAACAAGTTATCCATTTATAGAACAAGGGTGAGAGGAGCATGTTTATGCACAAGCAACAATCATGATGCATGCTCGTCCTATTCGTCCTCACAAAATTGCTAGCCTAAGGTGGCAATCACGTTCTATGTTGGTGGCATAACACATACTCTCTTGATATATAGCTAGTCGTCAGCTACATTCAATCTATGCATTCATGGTTAGCGTACTTGCAGAAGGATTTCATTTTAGCCCAACCCCACAATTATATATGCAGAAATGAAAGTCTGGGCTCTAGGTTGCAAGCTAAATACTTCCATATATATACCCATATATATACTTCCATATCAAAGCTACCCAAAAGTAAATATGTCTATACATACATATAGAATGTGCATATATAGCTGTACCAAAGCTAACCCACAATTAAATTCTTCCATATATATATGAGATATATATACTTAAGTATCAAAACTACCTCTCCCCTTGGACCGCACGCTCACATCTGGTGGTCATGCCACTCATCAACTTATCTTCTTACCTCGGCATAGAGGTATAGTGATCCATACATTACCATTCAAGCGAATGGCATCCATACAATAGCACGTCATATGGATGATGAAATAAAAATTGCAAGAAAGTAAACCCCCCATATTTATTGTTAGTTTACTTATTTCCACCTAGTAGTCCTTAATTGGGCATAAAGAAGGATGTCGCTAGCATAGTGTTGCAAATTAGTTTTGACAAATTTGCTTATAGCTAAGGTTTAGTCAAAATAGGTTTTTCAAAACAAAACTTTGTTTTGAAAACTAAGTACATGATAGTATTATGCTTAATCTTGCTCTGATGCCAATTGTGATGGAACCGCCCAATTTATACAAGATCAAGTATGGTTATCCTCGCTAACACGTTGACACGCGCATACTTTCACTTATATAAACCTGGTAGTCCACCGAGTGTCACGAAGGACCTCGATAAATCAACATCATAACCAAGATCAAGAGATTAAGCAAATACACATCACATACAAAGAGTTGTAGTGGAAATAATATTACAAATGAGTTCACAAATAATAGTACAAGTTTGGGTTTCAAAATTGATTAGTGAAGACAACATAGCTTTCAAATGGTTACATTAATATAAATTCCAAATACATTGCTAGCATAAGTGACATCCTCTGATAAAAGCATATAGATGAGAAATAAATATAGAGTCACCGAGCCCATCGGTGGTTAGCCACCATCTTTAGTAGGCCGAGAACTTCACCTGCAACATGGTGGGATAAACCCTGAGTACTCGAATGTACTTAGCTAGACTTACCCATCATAAACTAGAAATAAAATGACTCTAAGGATCATGCAAGGCTTTATAAGTGGAGGTAGCTTGACAACATTTTGCATAAAAAGCGACTAATTTAGTTGTACAATTATACTTTGGCCATCAAGTTAATTATAGCTATTCATCTCTAGATTAGCAACTAATCTATGCCAAACATATGTTATATCATTTAGTAGCATACAATAGTAACCATGTGTAGTAATTCCAAGTCCATCCGAACCATCACATTCCATAACACAATTACTACGATGTTGGGGCTAGCCAAGTTTCTCACTATTCGGGAGAGACGATGATTTGAATCGATATCAACCAGCTAGGAATTTATTCCTAACACAAACCCAGACATACCTGCACCAAGGTAGTCTGAGGTCACCTTTGGTACAACTCGGTCCAAATTTCACGGGTTCGTCCAACGTCGCACAATTAGGGACAACTAGTTGCCTGGACTACCCTACCCTTAGGCTCACGTCTGGCTCCCTGCACATCCTTACTACCATTCAGAGTGCACAGTTTTATAGAATGGGACCTGACCTGAGTTGAGCTACTCGGCTTCGTGGTCGGAACGAGTTATTTAGACATCTAAGTGATAGGCATGCGTTCAATCTTGTCAGAAGTGCCAACAACGGTATGGTCCTTAATCGGCACAGACGAAATCACATGAGTCAACCTATACATAGACTTCGCCCGGCCTCTATTTACATTACCCCATGGTTCTTTTCCAAGATAGCAAATATAGCCAACCGTGCTTCGGTAGCCACCTATATCTCGTAGGTGACAGGAAATTAGCCGACTTTTACTGGTCTAAGCATGGCTAAGCATAGATTTGATCCTAGACCTACATGGGGTTAAAGGTATATGTATCTAGACAAGATAGTTCCATGCATCAAGTGTTTCCAATAAACTCTTATAACCTAATGCATCAAACATAAAGGACTCAAGTGATATTTTGTAAAACATGGAAGGCTTAAAATGCTCCAGGGCTTGCCTAGGATCCAACACTAGGTTAGTGTTTGTTAGATGACACTCACTTGGTGAGTATCTCTCATCTTGGCACTGTTATAACCTAATGCATCCAAAGAAGGTGATCCTAGACTTTATGTAAAGCTAATGAAATTGCCTACAACATTGTTATTATCACCAAAAGCTTATTCCAAAGCTAACTAGGTAAAACATGCCAATGTTTCAGATCTGCACAGAACTAGGATAGGAAAGTAGTAGTAATTTCAACAATGCATAACTGGAGTTATGGATATCAAACAAGCATGAACCTTAACTTTCTAGAAATCTTATTAAATTATCTAAAACATGTTTATTATCATCAGAAGTGATTCCTTAATTAACAAGGTCAATCAAGCACAATTGAGCACCTTTGTCTAGACTTGTATAGATTCTTCCATGTAACTTCTCAAGCTTATAACTAGAGCTCTACAACACCAAAAGGGGTGATCTAAGATAATTTTGAAAGCTTACGAAACGAAATATAATTCTTATATTATCACTAAGACATGATTTCATACTTAACTAGGTCAAATAATGAAATCTTTCAAATCAACACAGAGCATAGACCAAACATGACAGATCATTTGTTAAAATTTATAACTCCTAAAGTATCAGGCCTATGGTCATGCAATTTGAACACAAGCAATATAATGAAATTATATACAACTTTGGTATTCACTACAACCACAACAAACATCATTTACACCACAAAAATAATTGCACAAGCAAAACTGCACATGCAACCCAAACAGCAGTGGTACAGAAAACTGATAGGAACTTCAGAGAAGCATAACTAGAGTTCTAGACCTCCAATAAACATGAATCATAACTTTTTGAAAATCCTATGAAGTTACCTACAACTTACTTATTCTTATCTTAAGATGATTATATAGTTAACAGGGTCAATTAATCCAATAAATGCATCTCTGTCCAAAACATGGATAGAATCTGATATGCAACCTTAAACAGCTATAACTAGAGTTCCACATGTCCAATAAATGTGGTTCTAGGCTTTTTATAAAGCTTAGCAAATTCTAAACAACTTTGTTATAAACACCTAGAGCTAATTCTACTATTAAAAAGGCCCACAGTATGATCAAGGCAACCCTATCTGGGTTTGGGCAGAAATAGCTACAGAAATTTAAGCAACTATAACTAAAAATCTACTTAACCAAAAATTATACTATTTTGCTTTTTGAAAAGCTTAAGAAAAGTACTACAACTCATTTATTATCATCAAGTCATGATTCATAACTTAGCTGAGCCAATTAATACAAACATACAGGCATATTCAGAATAGGAGCAAAGGAACACAGGGCATTTGTTATTTTCATAGCTTTTAAATTATCAAGCATAAAATCCTAAAATTTTTACCAGACATCAACCATCACCAAACATCAACCTTCACATTTATTTGAGCACAACAACTGTAGTTATGAAAAAAAAGACACAACTAATATTAAAAACCTAACTGCATAAATTGATTTTTACAGCAAAAACTTTAAACTAAATCATGCCATATTATAGATCTACGGGATAGATAATTTCACAAGGATTCCAAAAAGTCCTCATTTGCTATTTTTGGATTTTTCTACAATTTACTATAATTTTCCAATTTTTTAGCCAAAATAAATGCATAAAGGAAAAACACATTTGCAACGAGGCCCCCGAATTTTTCCTGAATCAAACCGCAGTCGGCTACACTATTCAACTGAGTCATGATTTCTGCACATAAGCCCCTTCCTTTTCCCTTATTTGAGCATGAGATCCCTCCTCTCTTCCTACAGACAGAGAGCAGGGGAGGGCCAGCGAGGAGGCCAAAATCCGGTCAGAGGATGCACGTTGGCGGTGAAGGAGTGGTGGGGAAGGACTAGGGGAGTCTTGCACACCCTTAGGGCTACCTGGCTTGGCCTAAGGTGGTCCGTGGTCTCCCGGTGGCACAGCGCGACGGCGACGACCCGAGGACGGCAGCAACTGGCTGACTCAGGTGAGAAGGAGTGGCACACGACAATGAAGGCTTCACGGTGCATGAGAGAGACAAAGGGGGCTCAAAGGATGAGTGAGCGGCGGTGGCTACAAAGCTCGGCGGTGGCGTCCATGTCGGCCGCATCCAGGAGCGCGTGCGTGACACCAGAGAGCGAGGGAGGGAGAGGGGGAAGCTCGGCGTGAGTGAGGAGAAAGCGTTTGCTACTACATTGATGCGAGGGGAAGGTAGGGGCATGTGGCACGGAGGTGGGACACGCGCCGGCCATGGTGGGGGTGCCCTGCCTGCATGGTGGCCACACGAGCATTCTACCAAACAGGTGGCGTGCACAAATGAGCCAAACTTTGGGTCCAGATTTTGGCATGTTTGGAGCATATTCTTCCCTAGGTGCTTAAAGCAAGTTCGTTACTCTCTGACTACACTACACCATTTCTTAAGGTGCCATGGTCATTTGAGTTCTGTATCCACGGGTAATTAAGCTCTAAGATGGCATTGTCAATGCATTGACAACGATTAACAAACTCCAAAATTGATGGTCCAAATGAAGTCAAATTGGTGCCATCTTTATACTTGCTCTTCTCCACAATGTATACTCCAACTTTTATTTTGGGACCCAATCATGTTGCTTAACAAAATCATGAGAACGTGAGATACCGATGTCGATGACGATGAATTCCAGACTTAGAAAATTTAAGTACTGAAAACAGCTGTAGATTCAAAGTTAGAGCCTCGGTTTGACCTTCTTATAAGTTGATCTAGCTCCTGGTCCAAAAAACAAAGTTTGTTCTACTCCACTCAAACTTCAACTTTTATTTAAGGTGCAACTCCATGCAAGCACTGTAAGTGATTGGTCAACATAGCATCACAGTAAAACTTAAATTAGAGTTTTAGACCAATTGAGGCATTTTCTTGACTTCTGCTCAACATGAACCCTTCATGACTTTTGTTCATGAGTGTAAGTATATTTGTTTGAGTAAGGTTGCAAGGTTTGGTTGACATCCTATGCTATAGTTCACTTAAAACAGTGATTCAAGCAAGGATGTAACTCATCATTTCAAGTGGCTTCTTAATTCCAAACTTCATGAAACTTTTCCACTGGTCAAGATGGATGCATGTTGATGTAATGTACATGAAATAAGCATGTTTAACATTACTCTTGCATAATCTTAACAAGGGTCCACATGTAAGTAAGGGTGTGTTGTCCAAGTTTAAGTTGGAGCTCACTCTTGTAGATTTGATCTTGACACCATCATCACCACTTAACATGTCATGTTTGAGTTCAAACCCATTGCTTAACCGGTGACAAACACCTGGGGTGTTACAATATGAGAGAACGTATGTATGCCACCATGTATGCCGTTAGAAGCTTTAATTTTCCTAAGTTTGTGAGAACATACGGAACATGCATGCATCATGATAAATAATTATTTCATACTTACATTGTTCCTCCCCTTCTAAATATCTTACTCAGTTATGTAATTCTTATCCATTATGACTTGGGGGACACCCCCGTGACGCGCCGTGTCGTGATCTGGGCATGGTGTCAAGTAACCAAGGATCGGGTCATCGCTTCCTTAGTGGCGCGCTACATTGGCGCCCGGGTGTAGTGAAAAATGAGCAAGGGTCTTCGCATCAGAGTCGACGGGTGCAAAGGGTAAGGAAGCTAGTCGAACCAACTAGGATCCGTTTAGGTAGTTGGATTGTAGGGTCACTTACAGGTAAGTTAAGAGAATTAGTTGATACCGCGACTAGGAGGCGTGTAAATATATTATGCGTTCAAGAGACTAAATGGAAGGGTCAGAAGGCGAAGGAGGTGGACAATACAGGTTTCAAGCTTTGGTATACAGGGACAGTCGCGAATAGAAATGGAGTAGGAGTTTTGATTGATAAGAGCCTCAAGAATGGTGTGGTGGGAGTGAGAAGGCAAGGAGATAGGATTATCTTAGTCAAGCTTGTCGTTGGTGATATGGTCTTGAACGTTATTAGTGCGTATGCCCCCCAAGTAGGCCTCGACGAGAGTGCTAAGAGACAGTTCTGGGAAGACTTAGATGGCCTGGTTAGAGCTATACCTAGTAGTGAGAAGCTTTTTATAGGAGGAGATCTTAATGGGCATGTAGGTACTACAAGCGCAGGTTTCGAGGCAGTTCATGGAGGTTTTGGGTATGGTAGTAGGAATCAGGAGGGGGAGGAAGCTCTAGACTTCACGGTAGCTTTTGACCTGATGATAGCCAACACTTTCTTTAGAAAGAGAGAATCTCATCTAGTGACCTTCAGTAGTGGACAACACTGTAGTCAGATTGACTTTGTCCTCGCAAGAAGAAAGGACAAATGAGCATGCTTGGATTGCAAGGTGATACCAGGGGAGTGTGTTGTTTCTCAACATAAGCTTTTGGTGGCAGATTTTCGTTTTCAGATGCGTGCCCGTAGGGATAAACAAGCTAAGATTGAA
>NW_027097918.1:0-20783 GCF_019320115.1 Miscanthus floridulus | reverse complement strand
TGTTCCTCTGACCGATAAAGGTAAATCCAGGCATCCGAAAGATCTAAAAACTACAAATCTTGTCAATATCACAGTGCAACATACTACTATTACAACATCGATAGGAAAGTGGATAGACTATACCTTGCCTAAAAAGAAGAGCACTCTAGGAAGACCTATCATTCCCATCGCCATTGGACTCACATTTTCCAAAAGCTATCTGTGACTTAGAGCAAGTGTCAACATTATGCCTAGGTCATCTATGATAAAATTAATGGAGATACTTTGTTGTACACAAACATGCATTTGTAGCTTGCAGATTAGTCATGTTGCTACCCTAAGGGAGTTTCTTGAAGATGCCATTATTCGAGTGGGACAATCATATGTTCCCATAGATTTGTGGTTTTGGAAACATGTAGATGTAAGGGCACCCAATTATCTTGGGCCAACTTTCCTAAGCCCGCAAAAGCCATCATCTACGTGGACAGTGCCAAGATCTGCTTCACAATCAAGGATCAATGAGAAGTTTCTTTCAAGAACCACATCTTGCAATCTCCTAGACATCCACGACGCTACTTGCCCAAAGAGACAATAGTGACCAAGAAGAAAAACAATAGGAGAAGGAGGAAGAACAAGGCCAAGCAGTCACCCAAAGAATCAGTCAACATGATCAGCACACTCAGATCAGAATACGACCACCTCCTCACTTCACCATTCCTTGCTAAGAAGGATTGTCGATGAATTGGTTGGCAGTCTACCTAGGGGTATGCCCAAGGTAGTAGATTATCGGCAGACAGATGCACAAGCTACAAACAAGATAGTGACGCAAGACAAACATGAGGTTTTATCTAGGTTCAACCGCTATGAAGGCGTAATACCTATGTCCTGCGTCTAATTGTATTGCTGTATGTCAATGAGAGATGTTTTTTATAGGGGTCCCCTGCCCACCTTATATAGTCTGAGGGCAGGGTTATAGATCTGGAAACCAATCCTAACCAGTTACAATTGCCATAGGTGGTCGGATAAGGATTCCTATCTAACCGACCAGGATCTTGCTTGATCTCCCAAATCTGCCTTGATTCCTTGTGCGGGAATCCGAACAGATTGGTCGGGCCATGCGTCGTCTTCTAGTGGGCTAGACCCCCTGGTTCGGGACGGCCTAAGCCTAGCCATAAGGGTATAGGGGTTAATACCCCCACAACTAGTCCCCGAGCACCATGTATTATGCTACGAAACGCCGTTTGATCTCCTTCGGCTAATGCAATCTATCTTCATGTCATCTCCAACTGGTTGAAACATTGACCAAGCGAATGTGCTAGTATTCTGGTCAGAACAGAGAGCAGTAGACCATGATTATAGTTGAAGATTCTGGTTGTCCAAAGAATGCATGGTGCTCTAAAGAAAAAAGAAAAAGATTTCTTTCCTGATCAAGTGTGCCCACTTGTATTTCTAAAAAGAAATGTAAGTGACCCTTGTACAATAGTAGTTATGGCCAATAGTCAGAGCGTATGGGTCGATAAAATAAGCACATTCACCGCAAGGTGAAGTGTGCCCACTTAGTCCTCGAGCCTGGTAGTAGGTGATGTAGGCACGTGGTGCCAGGGTCTAAAAAGAATTCCCACTGAAGTTGAGAATCCAATCGTCGTACAAGCAATACGAGATGCACCGGTAGGTGCATCGTACCGATGTAGTCCCCGAGCTTGCTAGAAGGCGAAGGTATTAGCCTTGTAGCAAGGTCCAAATAAATGCATCTCAACTATATGTGAGTACAAATCACATGTAGCCGAGGAGAGCGGTCTCCGAGCAATGTTCGGAGAGTGGTCGGGGCAATCCCTGAGCATGAGAGTGGTCGGAACAGTTCCCGAGCACAATGGTGGTCTAGACAGTCCCCGAGCATGATGGTGGTCTGGACAGTCCCTGAGCACGATGGTGGTCTGGACAGTCCCCGAGCACAAGGATAGTCGTGACAGTCCCCGAGCACGAGAAGTGTGGCCAAAAACCATATGCCACTTGTACTATTATTTTTTGTATTTATTTATTTACTTGCTCTATCAAGTCCAATCTAACACGTCTGGTAAAAAAAGTAGATGGGTATAGCACGTCATACTGCCTTTTTGTCTTTTCAAGCAAACAGTTATGTGGCACCTGTAAGTAGGTGCGTCAGTGTGGGCCCTCCCACACTGGCAATAAAGAGGCGCATATATTGACATAGATCTCGAGGCTATGAAAACAACCGTCTGTGGTGCATGTGCATGTCTCCCAAGAATCTCGGGTAGATGAAACAGCATAACTCTTGGGTTAAATATAGTATAAGATAGGTAAGTTACTTTTTACTAAACCCCATTGCCATTCGCAGCCGTAGCCATCTTCTTCCTCTCGCCAACCCTAATACCTCTGAAATTACCACCAATCAATCCTCTGCCATTTCCTCATTCATCAGCAAGGCTAGATTCATGGCGAAAAGTGATGCACAGAAGAAAGCAGGAGTCATGGCGAAGGGGTGGTGGAAATCAGGAAGCAACGAGCAGACCATTGAAGACCTCATCACCATGAGGTACTCCACAACAAGGAGCTCAAAGGATGGTGTGCGCCAGAGGGCGAGGGGTACCCCGATCGACAACCAGGTGAGATCGTGGTGTTCGAAGACTTCTTTAAGTGGGGATTTGGGGTTCTGGTACATCCTTTTCTTCAGGGGCTCTGTCTTTACTATGAGATTGGGATTTGCAATCTGCATCCCTACTCAATCCTCCTTGTCACAACTTCATACATCTTTGCGAAGCATATGGCGACTTCCAGCCCCATTTTGATTTTTCTGCCATCTTTTCTGTCTGTGGAAGAAAGGAAGCGGCGGTTGGAAGATGGCCGGGGGGGGTGTACCTCAACCTCCATGACAGCATGAAAGCTTAGTACCTGCACTACCCATGGAACACATCGCTAGACGACTAGTACAAGAAATGGTTCTACATCCGCGAAGAGCCAAACATGATTACACTATGCAATGTGGGGTACATTCCAAAGAAGAGGACAAGCTGGTCAGAGAAGCCCGAGCACCTAGAATAGATTCCAGAAATATTTGGAATGATCCCATGGAAAAAACTAGATGGTCCGAGCATGGTCAGGAACTTCATCAGCCGACGGATCCAGCCCTGCCAGAGGAGAGTACATCCTAGCTATGAATATCAAGGTAGCACGGACCCGACGAGGACGAGGCAAGAGGCGCTTGACAAAATCGAAGTCAAAGCCAGAATTAGAGAGCTATTTAACTTAGCTGATCCAAATTATGCCAGATTGAACGACATCGAGCATGCTTTCAAGCTTGCCCGACCTCCCCCAAAGGTAACTCATCTTGCCCTATACCCGTAGTTTTATATTATGGTAGGATAAGTGGAAACTTACTGTGTTCACCCATTTTTGTTACCCAGGTTAATGATCGGGATAGAGCGATAGTGTTTGTGTCGCCCCACCCCTGGCGTGGAGTGGCCACAAGGAGCTGGTCCCACCACCCAGACCAGCGTCGAGATCGAAGACGAGGATGTGACTGGGCCGGTTGCTCAGAGCTAGAGAGGAGGCAGCTGCCCCTAGCCGCTGGTATGCTGGCCGGTTGCCCCCAAATAGCCGAAGAGAGGATCAGCAACCACCCTGCTCACCGAGGGGGGGGGGGCACTAAGTATCAATGAGCCCGAGGAGGGCCCGAAGGAGAAACTGGCCAGCAACCATCGACAGACAATTTTTGCTTGGTCGGACGATGACGCAGAGGAGGGAGAGGATGCAGACACCTTTTGACTTGTCCCTTGAAAGAGGAGGAAACAACTGGAGTCGATGGGGCAGGGTGTCTCCTCTGCGCCTATGGGACCCACATTGCCAACGGCGGTGAAGGATGCAGCCGGGTCGACCTTGGGAGTACCTGGGCAAGAAACGTGACCGGCGATGGGAGTGACAACCCGACCGAGCACACCACCGACCACTGCAGCGTGAAGGACAAGCGGCGGAGGTGTCGGGCACCAAGGCCTAGCGACAGTGCTGGATGTAGAGGGAGACTAGGAGTCACCCGCATAGCACATGGAGCAAGTGCGGCCAAAGAGACGTGCCTTCGCTACATCATTCCGTGCTTCTAATGTGTAAGTATTTGTAACCTTATTATAAGTTAGCAATTTGCAGTGAATATGGTTGCCTTCTAAACTTTTCTCGGATGTACTAGTTTGGCATCCACAGAAAGTCCAGACCAGCTAGCCAGAAGTTTCATGGCTCCACCAATAAGTTTAGAGTAGACTACCCAGCAGCTGGTCACCAAGGAAGCCATAGCAGAAGATTTGTTGGGGCCTCAGCAAGGGGAGTAGTCAGACAACAGTCCCCGAGTAGGTGGTCGAGGGACCAACTAAGCTGGGCATGAGTGCTCCGAGCACTAGACCTGCTGAGGGCAACACTTCAGTGTCAAGGGTGATGGAGCAAACTGAGGAGCAACAACTGGGAGGTGAGAGCACAGCCCACATTCACCGACGCTGAAGCCAATGGGAAGGCTTTGTGATCGCAAAAGCTGCTAACGGCCGGACCAGCACCGAGACCCGAAGAAGAGCCTAAAGAGGACGAAGTGGAGGAGGTCCTGGCCATCCGTAGGACAAGCAACAACATGTGTATGTGTCGCGTGGTGGAACGACCAATGGGTTGTCCATGAGGAAATCCCGGAGGTCGAAGAAACCAAGAAAGTTGAATGGGCGGCGAAACGGCTGGTGACGGAAGTGTAGGTAAGCTTCGCTTGACCCCCTATCTCACTGTCTAGTCACAGCTATCTTACTTAGCTATCTGCACACATGACTTAATGAAGACCGCAAGGTACCGCAAGAAATTCTTCGACCAGATCAAGGGGATCGCTGCAAGCAACAAGGAGCTGACGGTGGAGGTGAAACGCTTGCGCCAGCGACTTGAAAGCCGCCAACCATGAAAAGACAGTGCAAGAGTCCCAGAACCAGAACCTAGTCATCTAGCTCAGTAATAAAGAGCAGGAAAGAACAAGTAAGTAGCCACTTTATCACAATGACTACTGACAAGTGCTGTTGCATTGTTGGTAGTAACAGCTGTAGTGTAGGCTTAGAAGCCGAAGTGGTCCGTCTCCGAGAGGAGAATAGTCATGCGGTCATGGAGTGTGATCGCTTGAAAGAGGACAACGAAAACTGGTGCAAGACTAGTCACAACTCTAGGGACCACAGACAACGACCAGATGATAGAGGAGCTAAAAGGTAAGTTTTCCAAACCCCTTTGCCCATTTTTGTTGCCTGCCGTAGTTTGGTGTAATATAGCGTCTTAACAGCATGTACGGTTTGCAGTTATAAAAATCAATGCGAAGAAAGCATCTAGGAGGCCATGATACAAGACCGTGATGGCTGAAGGCACAAGTGCCAAAGAGATCACGAGGATTGTGACACCTAGGAAAAAACTGATGCCAGGAGGTGGGCAATGGGCATTTTGCCAATCCTTAACCTCATTGATCCGGCGCTAGCAGAGGACGTGCTAAGGACGCCGCAACTAGGATTCATCGAGAGATGTCGAAAGGCAATGGGGATGGTTCCAGGAGTTCATGACAGGAGGTAGGTGAGTACATAGGCGCACATGTGCTAAGCATGGTATGTGCTCACTACCCCTTGATCGATCCTCAAGCACCTAGAGGCTGGATACCCAAAAGGAGGTAGATCTAGACATGGCTGAGGAAGCTACGGATGACCTAGCTAGACTTGTCGGCAAAAATAATTAGCGACATTAACCTATGTCAAGGCATGGCAACCACCTAAATAGGGAACACCATCAACAAGTCAGCTAGAAGCGCCATCATTTTAAGCCAACCGGTGAAGCATGCGGTCTCGACCAGCCAGGCATCGGTGGGGCCATCTTCTTTAGCTCGATCAATGCTAGAGTCTCCGAGACCCTTACACGATGTCAGGCACCCACGAGCAGCAGGTGCCACATGCCCTGACCAGCCAATAGTATAGGCTATAGCTGTGGAAGAAGATGTAGTTATGTATTGTAAACTTAGACCTTTTTAGGCAAGCTTGTAATAACATAACTGTATAGCAGCATAAGCTTGTTTGTTTTGTAGAAAACGTATTTAAGCTTGGATATCATGTTGGTGTAACTAAGTGAGAACATGTTTAGTGTTTGTTTAGTTGTACTAGTTTAGTCGATACGTCATCCTAAAAGGTTTGTATTGGCCTTGGTTTGTCTTGTGGTCAGAGTGTGAGGTGCGTAGCTTGTGCACACGTAGACACACACAAGTCAAACTAGAGAGGACCTGCCGATCACCCGTAGCGTAGAGAGCAGATCCCATGCACACGTTGGGAGGAACCGGAGACAGGGCCTGCTCCAAAAACCCAAGAAGGAGTGGTGGTCGGTTTTAACTAGTTGAGTTAGTCTAACAATAGAGTTCAAAGTGACACATTAGAGTGGTCAGAGAAATCATAATAGCTTTATTGAATTAAATCGAAAGTACAAGAGGGGTACATATCTCAGTAGTTAAGCATAGAAACGCCTAAGCTTGTCGATGTGCCATGAATTGGGTATGTCTGTACCATCCAGGTGAGCTAACCTATAAGATGTTGGTCATGTAACCTCCTTGATCATGAAGGGCCCTTCCCATGGGGTTGCGAGTTTGTGGACGCCAGCCTGATTCGTCTTCCATTTCAGGACCAGGTCCCCAACCATGAAGAACCACTCCTTGACGTTCTTGTTGTAGTACCTGTGCAAAACAGCAAGGTATTTGGCTGTACGTACATAAGAATCGAGCCACTTCTCTTCTACACTATTCACTTCTAGCTCCCGTACTTCATTGGCCTTGTCTTCTTCGAAGTTCTCTACCCGTGCTGATCTGAAGGCTATATTCACTTAGGGAGCACTGCCTCAACATCATAAACCATAAAGTATGGGGATACAGCCAGTATTGTGATCTGGGCCTGGGTTCTGAGGCCCCAGACCACGGCTCGGCTAACTCTTTGAGCCATCTTCTGGGAGGCTTTGGTCTTTTCTCTGTGACATCCTCTTCTAAGTGCTGTCCAAGATCATACAATTTGCCCGCTCGACCTATCCATTAGCTCTAAGGTGCGCCATCGAGACGTATTTTACTACTCTATGCTCCTTTCATCGAGAATTCCCAAAAGGCATTCCCGGTGACTAAGTACCTAGATCAGTGATGATGCTGTTGGGTATGCCGAAAGCGGTGGATGACCTGGTCGATGAATGCAAAGCTTTTTTCTAATAGATGCCTTGACCCGGGGCAGGTACTCTATCCACTTGAAAATTTTCGACTCCAGCACAAGATGCATGTAAATTTCCCAGGGCGCAGTTTGAAAGGCCCGAACATATCTAGTCCCAGCATGCGAGGGGCCAGGAGGCTGGTATTGTCTAAATCTCATGTGCTGGTTTGTGGATTCTCTTGGTGAAGAACTAACAACCTTCACAATGGCGGACTAGCTTCTCTGCATCGGCTATGGCTAACGGCCAATAAAACCCTACTCGAAAAGCCTTACCAACCAGCGTTCTCAAGGCCGCATGGTTGCCGCAGGAGCCAGAGTGGATTTGGTCTAGGAGATGTTCACCATCCTCCTGGGTTATACACTTCATCAAGATTTCCTCCTTCGCGTTCTTGTGCCACAATTTGCCATCGACGAGCAGATACTGCTTACTGCGATGCATCAGGCGTTCGTTTTCTGTCCGATTGGTGTAACCACTACCATCTGTCAGGTACTTGATGAAAGGTACTCTCTAGTCAGGATCCTTAGTGGTCGGAGGTGGTTCGGTGGTGTTTGACGCCGGAACCATAGCCACTAATGGCTGGTCTGGAGGCTTGTCGACCACGGGATCTTCTTCTTCGATGGAAGGCGTGAGCAGGTCTTGAACAAATACACCATGTGGGACTTTAGCTCGGGATGATCCTAACTTTGACAGTGCATCTGCTGCTTGATTTTTGTCTCGGACCACGTGTGTGTACTCGATGCCATAGAACTTGCCTTCCAGCTTTCTGATCAATTTGCAGTATGCATCCATCTTTTCGCTGGTCGTATCCCAGTCCTTGTTGAGTTGGTTGATGACCAGAGTCGAGTCTCCATAGACATAGAGATGTTTGACACCGAGCTCGACCGCAATGCACAGACCATGTAGGCATGCTTCGTACTCGGCGGCGTTATTAGACGCCGGGAAATAAATCCTGAGGACGTATCGGAGCTGCTCCTTGGATGGTGACACGAAAAGGACTCCTGCTCCTGCACTATCGATGTTGAGAGAGCCATCGAAGTACATCTTCCAATACTCATTGGGCCCCTGAGAGGTAGGTGTGCTTAAGTCTGTCCACTCGACGATGAAATTGACAAGTGCCTGAGACTTGATTGTAGTACGGCTTGCAAATTCCAAGGAGAAAGGGCATAGCTCCATTGCCCATTTAACAATGTGCCCGTTTGCATCCTCATTGTGAATGATGTCTCCTAGAGGGTACTCAGTCATGACCACCACGCGATATCCATCGAAGTAGTGTTTCAACTTTCGGGATGTGATTAGTATGGCGTAGATTAGTTTCTGAATCTGTGGGTACCTGGTCTTGGATTCATTGAGCACCTCACTGATGAAATATATTGGTCGCTGTACCTTGTAGATGTGGCCAGGCTCATCGTGCTCGACCACCATGGTAGCGGAGACCACTCGATTAGTTGCCGCAATGTAAAGCAGGAGGGTTTTGTCTTCTCTGGGAGCAGTGAGGACCGGAGGTGATGTAAGGAATTGTTTCAGCTGTGTAAAGGCAGCGTCCGCTTCCTCCAACCACTCAAAGTTCTCGGATGCTTTGAGCAGCTTGAAAAACGGTAGTCCTTTTTCGCCTAATCTTGATATGAAACGACTTAGGGCAGCCATGCATCCGGTAAGCTTTTGAACATCCTTCACCTTTTTGGGTGGCTTCATGTCCAAGACAGCTTTTACCTTCTCTGGGTTAGGTCGTATGTCATCATGACTGACGATGTTGCCAAGCAATATACCAGATGGAACACCAAAGATACACTTCTTTGGGTTTAATTTCCATTGGAATGTGTTAAGAGCTACAAAGGTACGTTCGAGGTTGTCAACAAGGGTGTATGCTTCCTTGGTTTTAACAACTACATCATCAACATAAGCCTCGACGAGGTCGTCTTTTATCTCGTCTTTGAGGCAGGCCTATATGGCGCGTTGATAGGTAGCCCCGGCGTTCTTGAGCCCGAACGACATGGTCGTGTAGCAGCAAGCACCGAAGGGCGTGATGAAGGATGTCTTGATCTGGTCATCCTTTTTGAGAGCGATCTAGTGATAACCAGAGTAGCAATCGAGAAAGGAAAGCAACTCACAACCGGCAGTTGAATCTATGACCTCGTCTATGTGAGGTAAGCCGAAGGGGTCTTTAGGGCAGTGTTTGTTGAGATCAGTGTAATCAATGCACATTCTCCATTCATTATTCTTTTTGCGTACAAGAACTAGGTTAGCTAACCACTCCGGATGATACACTTCTTTGATAAATCTGGCTACCAAAAGCCATGTAACTTCTACCCTAATAGCCTCCTTTTTGTCATGAGTGAACCGTCGTAGCTTCTGCTTGATAGGTTTGGCCTTGCCATTGACATTTAAGGAGTACTCGATCAAGTTCTAAGGTACACCAGGCATGTTAGCGGGTTTCCATGCAAACACACTCATGTTGCTCCTCAAGAATCTGACGAGCGTGTCTTCCTATTTAGGATCCAGGTTGGCCCCAATAACGGCCGTTTTGTTGGGATCACCATTGACTAGCTGGATCGCTTTGTGCTCTTTGGACTTGACATTCTAGTGTGGGGCCTCGAGCTCTAGGATCTCTAGGTGGTCGGCTGGGGTCTTCTTAGCGTCGAGCATGGTCTCGGCCATGCGAATAGTGAGGTCATGAGCGTCTGCTATTTTGAAGCTGTCATCCTCATAGGTATAAGCTGCGTATACGTTGCCCCTGAGAGTTAGAACCCCTTTCTCGGTAGGCATCTTGAGCACCAAATACCTGTAGTGAGGTATGGCCATGAATTTGGTGAGTGCTGGTCGACCAAGGATAGCATGGTAGGTGCGTCAAAGTCAGCGACCACGAAGTTGACATAGTCGGTGTGGAAGTGGTCCAGGGTACCAAATTGCATAGGTAGCATGATCTGCCTGAGAGGTGTAGAGCTCTGTCCGGGGAGAACACCCCAGAACTATGCCTCGTATGGCTTGAGATCAGCCTAGGTTATCTTTAGGGCTAGGAAACTATTCTTGAACAGTATATCGATGGAACTACCACCGTCAATCAGCACTCTGTCGAACTAAACCTTGTTGATACAAGGATCGAGAACTAGAGGAAAATGTCCTAGCTTAGGTATTGCAGCCCATTGGTCCTTTCTGCTGAAGGAGATCTCGCGGTGAGACCAAGGAGGGAGCCATGGATCGGCGATGAGGTTGTCGGTGTTGGCCACGTTCAAGCAAGCGTGGGCGAGCAGCTTGCGTTCTCGTTTGGTCTCAATGGACACTTTGCCTCCAATGATGGTGTGGACGCGATCGGTTGGCTAGATGTACTTGTGACGGGGATCTGCATCTTCATTATCGTTGTCCTCGTTATGCTGCTCCCCTGCGTCGTTAGGCTTGTCGGATGTATCCGGAGCCTATTGGCGTGTGTAGATAGATTTGAGGACACAACAATTCTCCATGGTATGGTTTGACTTGGGATGGAGCTGGCAGGGTCCTTTCAATGCTTTGGTGTAGTCTTCTTCGTAGTTGCAACATTTGCCACCTTTTTTAATGGTGTTGACCTTGTCGTCGTCTTCCCAAGTGCGCTTGCCCCTGTAATCATCACGGCGATTACGCCACTGATTACGCTAGTCGCGGTGGTCGTGGGAATCGTTGCGCTGGTTGCGGCGATCAAAATTGTCGTTCTGACCACGGTTGCCGCGGTAGTCATCGCGGTGTGGGGGGTGGTCGGAGCGTGGAACCCTTGCTACTTCTTCGATGATTATCTTTTTAGCATCGTCGGCATCCACATATTTTTTAGCGGTGGCCAGGAGTGCTATGACTGATTCAGGTCTCTTGCGAAGGAGCTTGTCCCTTAGGGCATTGTGGAAGCGAAGACCAGTGATGAAGGCCTCGACTGCCTCATTGTCAGAGATTGACGAGACCTTGATGTGCATCTCCAAGAAGCGTAGGACGTACTCACGTAGTGGCTTATCTTTGCGATCTCGAATCCGCTGCAGATCATATTTGTTGCTGGGTTACTCGCAAGTAGCAATGAAGTTGTCGATGAATGCTTGCTTGAGCTCTTGCCAAGAATCAAAGTAGTTTGCCGGCAAGCTGACTAGCCATTGGTGGCCTACATGGCCGACGGCGATTGGGAAGTAATTAGACATGACGTGCTCATCAGCCATGGTTGATCTGCACATGGTTTCATAGAGCATGACCCATAATTCAGGGTTCTCCTTGCCGTCGTACTTCTGAAGTTTTTCAAGCTTGAAGTTCTTGGGCCATATGACTTGGCGAAGGTGTGGAGTAAACTGCTTCAAACCCAGAGGGCCATGGGTAGTATCTATTCCATACGGCGATAGCTTTCGTGGGATGCACGATTGTTGGCTCTTTGGTTAATGCGATCGCATAGATCGCGTTCTCTAAGGTAATGGCAGAGATTGTTATTGCCATCACGGTGATCCCGGTTGCCACTCTGGTTAACCCTATGACTGCGGTTATCACGGCGATTATCGCGGTTGTCTCAGCGGTTGTTGTCCCGGTAGTCACGGTGGTTGTCATCCCGACCATCATCATGGCCACCGTTTCCGCCTTGACGGTTGTCTAATGGGTCGTTGTTGCATGAGCCATGTTGGTTGGGTGGCTGTGAGCGACTTGAGTACTAGCAGCTGTGGCTTGATTCGACTGAGACGGATGGAGCCTGGGCTTGATTTACAATCTCTGTGGTCTGGGCCATTGCATTATCGCCATAGCAATAGCTATGTTGGTGCTTATATATCATCATGAACTGCCTGGGTTTCCAGGGTATTGGGTAGTCATTGCATTATCGCCATAGCAATAGCTATGTTGGCGCTTGGAGTCCTGTAGACCTGCTTGTCCCCCACCCTGTCAAAGGCATTGTTAAGGTCGCACGGCTAGACCCTTATGCATCGTGCCTCCTCTTCTGCCTCGGCTTCGATTTGTCGGAGATTAAACTGGTCAATATTGCATGCTTCGCGTGCTAGCCTTTCTTGTTCTATTTCGCCAACTGCCGGTGGTTCATCATTACTTACAACATTGATCAAGTCTCCTCACCTTGGTGGGAAGGATGGGAATTGTGGGAACCCCGAGGTGCGGTCTAGGATATCTAGATCATATTCAACGCCTTCATTATCATGATGCTGGAGCTCGGTGTGGACGGGGCCATTAGATGCGATGCTGGACGAGGAGCTTGAGCCACCCTCTTGAACTGCATGGACCAATCCTTCTTGATAATCCTCAATCCGGACCATGTTGATGAAGTTGCGCAGGCCGTAGGGCTGGGCCTGGTAGTTCTCCATCGAGGCTTCATACTCGGAGAGCTAGAGACCCATCGCGGGGGCTGGCCAGCGACGAACAGAGCACCCTTCAGGAGTAGATGTGACCACGAGATCCATACCAAGTTGTGCAGGACAACTGGCCCGAGCTGGTCGGGTAGATCTATTGTGGGTAGTGGTTACCTGCTCATTAGGTTGACTTTGAATCGAACTTACCAGAGCTAGGGTTTCAACAAGTTTGGTGCTGACCCAATCGATGGAGTCGAGCAGGTCGGTGTTGTCGATCTGCCTCCCTTTGTAGCGAGGAAGCGGACAATGGGTTGTCGGCGTGGCTGAAGACGATGCTGGCATGGCCAGAGCCAGATCCACCGTGGTCGGAGTCATAGCCGATGCAGGTGAAGCAGTGGTCGACTCAGATTGAATCCGCGCCTCCTCCGTGGTCATGGCGATGAAGTCGTCAGAGCCAGTGATCCAGGTGATCTGGTCGATGGTGAACGTGAGGCCGTTCGGCGTAGCCATGAAACCGGGGATGATGACCATCTTGTTCGCCTGGAGAGTAGTACGCACACCCCCTACCTGGTGCGCCATTGTCGACGAAATATGGTCGATAGTCTACCTAGGGGTATGCCCAAGGTAGTAGATTATTAGCAGATGGATGTGCAAGCTACAAACAAGATGGTGACGCAAGACAAACACAAGGTTTTATTCAGGTTCAGCCGCTGTGAAGGCATAATACCTACGTCCTGCGTCTGATTGTATTGATGTATGTCAATGAGATATGTTTTTTAAAGGGGTCCCCTGCCCGCCTTATATAGTCTGGGGGCAGGGTTATAGATCTAGAAACCAATCCTAACCAGTTACAATTGCCATAGGTGTCCAGATAAGGATTCCTATTCTAACCGACCAAGATCTTGCTTGATCTCCAAATCTGCCTTGATTCCTTGCGCGGGACTCCGAACAGATTGGCCGGGCCGCGCATCATCTTCTAGTGGGCCAGACCCCCTGGTTTGGGCTGGCCCAAGCCTAGCCATAAGGGTATAGGGGTTAATACCCCCACAAGGATGATCCAGGCATACCCACGATTGAGTGTACCATTGGACAAATAATATTCCACAAGACCATCTGCGACATTGGGTTGGGTGTCAATATAATGTCCAAGACTAATCATTGGACAAATAATTCTCCGATCTCTGGAGGTAGGCGTACCCACGATCTCTGGTTGGCCTAGAGGGGGTGAATAGGCCTGTCAAAACAAACACTCAAACTTTTATGAAATTCACCCAGTGGCACTACCGCTCTGGAGGGCGGCACTACCGAACTGTGGCACTGTCGGGCTAGAACAGCGGCACTACCGCACCTGTAGACAATTTTGAATCATAGTTCAAAATCCATGAACGAAAATTTAGATCAAAGAAATTCCTAGCTTACTGCAGGTTTGACAATCACATATCAAGAGCTAGAAGTGGTAGGAACACCACACACAAGTAGATCGACTAGAAACTCTAGAAATCACCTCAACCACAATATGTCATGCAAGTAATATGAATCAAGCACAACCGACACAAAGTTTTATCCTATGGTTTAGCTCGCCACCAAGGCTTGCCTACCTCCATGTTGTTGAGGTTAGCCACTAAGGCTTAGGGATTTCTGACCCTTCCTCATTCTCAAGTCAAGAGACTTAACTCTTGAGATGAGGGGTGAGTTTACTAACTTCAAGAGATTGTAAACAAACCTCCCAAAACTACCACATAGGTTTGGCAAGCTCCACGGGCGATGCTCTAGCCAGCTTGGAGCCAACCTCCAAGAGTAACAAACACAATTACCACGGCCAAAACGTGAACCAAGTGCTCTTTAGAGTTGGGGAATCAATGGCCACTGCTCTCTAATCGACTTTTGGACCCTTTTCCCTCAAGGATTGATGGGGAAATTAATGGATTTGCTTTGGGGGCTTGAGGTCACAATGGAGAGAGAGAGAGAGAGCTCCTGCTCTATTTTGAGCGTTCAGAATGTGAGGAAAAGTGGTAGATTACCGTTGGAGAGGATGGGGAAATGTATATATATACTCCTAGCCCCCCAACGGTCACCGCACCCAAGGGTTTGGGTAGGACTGAGCCCATGGCCTTGAGGTCAGGCGAGATGGGGCCTACAACCTCAAGGTCGAGCAAGATGGAGCCTGCATCCTTGGGGTTAGGCGAGATAGAGCCCACGTCCTTGGGGTTAGGTGGGATAGAGCCCATGACCTTGGGGTCGGGCAAGACAGAGCCCGCACCCAAGGGGTCAAGCAAGACAGAGCCCATGACCCAAGTGCGGCAGTGCCACACCACGCAAGACAGCAAGGATAATAGTGAAGCATAGATTGTTTGGTTATGAATCTAAGGATGCATGTGGTTGTTTGAGCACTTGGTAGCACATATTAGCTGAAGCATTGTGTCCCTCTTTATAGTACAACTTTTCCTATACTCAAATTCAAATATAAAAGGAATTTAAACCTCCTTTGAGTTTGAAGCCATATACATTTGTAATTGGGGGCTCCTCCATTTTAGTGTAGCATCCTCAAATATAAATTTCCTACTTGTCATCTTGATAAATCTCATTAGTTCTCTAATTGCGTGGTCATTATCACCAAAACCCAACAATTCAGGGTTGATTGCACTTTCAATCTCCCCCTTTTTGGTGATTGATGACAACCCCAATTAGTGCTTACAAAAGATATGAAATAAATACTGAGATTTTTGAGCCATGGGTGTAGAGCCTCCCCCTAAGTATGTGAATAGAGAATTGAGTTCTCAAATTGGCATAAGAAGCCAAGATTCACATTTTAGTGAAAGTGATGAGGCTCCCCAACATCCATGCTCCTGTGGGGTGCTGCATACTACATTAGGTATGTAAAACATGATGCAAATGACAGTTTATGCACAACATGGTTTGTTGTTGCAGATGGGTGCGACACTGCTGCTCCAGAGTATGGCATTGCCGTACTTGCTGTAATAGCACAGTTCAGAACAGACACCACACAACCTGTGATACATATAAAGATATACCTTCTAGCACAATTGTATCACAAGCGACAACATAGATTAATATATGTCCATATCCCACACAAATGAAAGTACTTAAGTAGCATTATTACATAAATAGAGTTTCTAATGACTCTCAAACTCTCACCTAACGAAGACTACTCCTAAATGGATACGAACATGACTCTAACTGCAGGCAAACATCCATGGCGTCAAAAAGTTGTTGACCCCTCTAATTTTCTCCCCCTTTAGCATAAAGCACCAAAATGAGAAGAAAAGCTAAAAGACCAACACTCACTCCTCATCCTCTTGGATGGTGTCCCCAATTGAGCATCATCCCCACCAGCAGCTCCACGTAGCCACCTACAACATGTCCTCCTAACCCACCATCATCATCAGCATCATCGTCATCAAAGGAAGAAGAAGACACCACCACCCTCCCTTAGCGATGAGTGGTCAAAATGTGGTGCTCACGCTTGGTGCTCCTCCTCATGGACTGCAAGGTGGATCTCAAACTAGTGTGTGGATCAAGCTCTAGCTACTCCTGCTCTCCTCCTCCTCCCCCATCCTCGAATCTATCTCAGAAAGGACTAGGGAGATCATCAAACCATAGCGGTGACTGAACTAGAGAAAGAGGGTGCTAGCCCTCATGTTCTCTAGCCTCCTGGTTGGCTTCATGCTTCTCCAACTATAGTCCTGATATGTGGTCCTTGCTGCATAGGTGCATGTGGTGAAGATGGCCTGATCCACTTCCCAAATTTCTCCATCTTCTTTTCCTTGCGAGGCCTAGATTGGGATGACTCAGGCACTTCCCTCAACTGATGGAGACCATTTCATTGCTCTGCTAGCACCTACTCCTAGGTCTTCTCAATCTTGTAGATAGTGTGAAGACCATCTTTCTCAAATCTGTAGCCAGAGACCCTCTCAATCATAAATATGAGATAGGAGGCATAGGGTATCCCCTTTCTCCCATCCTCCATGGCGTTCCTCAGCTCACACCACATGAAGTGAGGGACATTAAGCCTATCACCTCTAGGAGCAAATCTAGCAAGCACATTCCTGACATAGCCATTAAGATCAGAGGCTGCTCCATCCTTGGGATTGATAGTGTGCCTGATCAAATTGTTTAGAATGTAATAATAGCTCTTTAGGCCACCGACCTTCCCATCTGCACTCCTCCTGTTAATCCACATATATGCAATGTCGCAAATATCAGCTCCTAGCCTCATTATGAATGTAAGTGAAGCCCGCTCCTCCTCTCCAAAACCAAGGATCCTGCTGAAAGTCACAAAATCAACTCTATAATGTCGTCCCTCAGTCATCTAGTGAATCTCATCAGTGTAGATGCTATAGAAGAAAGTGGCATGGAACTAGACTAGCACTTCCTCATTCCAATTATATCTGAAGCTCATAATATCAGTGAGGCAAACAACTCACAAGCCTTGATCACCTTATTGAATTATGGCTCATTCTTTGCCTTCATCTCCTCCCAATCAACCTACCACATCTTCACAACCTTGGATTTCTTGGAGTTGAAGTTCACAGATGCATATAAGTTGGAATAAAACTCATTCCAAAACCTATAGTCAATCTCCAAATCTTTTGGCTACTCATAGGGATTGTTCTCATGTGCTTCCTCCACCATCTTCAGCTTTCCCGCATAGTTGAGCAAGGAATGAGCACGTGTGTCAATAGGACGCCTCATGACTACATCCTCAGAATACACTCAGATGTAGCTCCTATCAAACTCCTCAAGATGAGGTGGAGTATCTAGGCAAGCACCTAGAGAAATAATGTGGCCAGGCCTCTCCAAGTTCTCCTCATCTTGGATCATCTGATCTCTCCTCCCCCTTTCTCTAGCAACACTCTCTCCTACACTGCACTGCTGCCCCCTATGGTCTTGCCACAACCATGATGAGGCATTTTCTTGTCATGAGGCTCTATCATCTTCCTCTTCCCCCTCCGATCATCATCACCTTCGAAGGCCATCTTGGTTCACGTGGATTGAGGAGGAAAGAGATGAATCGGCTCCATCCATGGGCTAGGGCTATTGCTGATGATGACGTTGAAGAAGAGCAGTAGGCCACGCAATGCTAGAGGTACCAGCACAGCGGCAGCGATGCATGTAGGAGAAGAGAGGCAGCGGCTGGGAGATAGGAAAGGAGAGGGTTACCTGGGCCAGGTAAAATAGGTAGAAAAGATGGGCCCCATGGTCATAGCTGATATGGGCTGAATTTCTAGTTGAAATTCAAAGTGCGACACTGCTGCAGTCCACACGTGGCACTGCCACAAGGCAGGCGCAGCACAACCACACTCTCTAGACCAGCAGATTTAGCTACTAACTAAATACCTCTATATATAGGATATGGACACATATCTTAAGCTCACTATGATCAGCAACAAATAATCAATACAAACAATGATCATAATGCACTTGTTTCTTATGATAAAACATTTTAAGCACAATATTTATACTTTTGCAATTCATTTCTCCTATCCATGCTAGTTTATCATCAAGGTGTGCTATAGTTCAAACCACGTTATGAGAATCAAGTATATTTAGCTCACTACGCAAAGCACAAAACCTTGACTCATCAAGAGGCTTAGTGAAGATATCGGCTAGTTGCTTTTCGGTGCTCACATGGTGAATTTTGATATCTCCTTTGGCTTCGTGGTCTCTCAAGAAATGATGTCGGATGTCTATGTGCTTAGTTCTTGAGTGGCTTAGGGATTGTTGGCTAACTTTATGGCACTTTGTTGTCACACAAGAGTGGGATTTTTGTGAAGTGACATCCAAAATCTTGAAGGGTTTGCCTCATCCAAAGTAGTTGAGCACAACATGCACCGTGCAACATACTCGGCCTCGCGTGGAAAGGGCTACACAATTTTGCTTTTTAGAACTCCAACACTACCGTCCAAGGAATTGACATGTCCCGAAGTGCTTTTTCGATCTACTTTGCAACTACGTAATCGAATCATACCCAAGTAGATCAAACCTAGAGCCCTTAGGATACCACAAGCCAAGGTTAGGAGTGTGTACTAAATATCTCAAGATTCTCTTAACGGCCACTAAGTGACACTCTTTCGGTTAGCTTGAAATCTAGCACACATGCACACACTAAGCATAATATCGGGCCTAGATGCGCACAAATAAAGTAGAGAGCCGATCATGGAGATATACCTTAGTATCCATGGCTTTCCCTTCATCATTGAGATCTAGATGTCCATTGGTTGGCATGGGAGTTTTGATAGGCTTGGCATTCACCATGTCAAACTTCTTGAGCATATCATGGGTGTACTTTGTTTGGCTAATAAAAGTTCCATCCTTCACTTGCTTGATTTGAAATCCAAAAGAACTTCAATTCACCCATCATGGACATCTCAAATCTCTTGGTCATGATCCTACTAAATTCCTCACAAAAAAATGATTAGTACTACCAAATATTATGTCATCGACATATATTTGGCACACAAATATATCTTTGCCAACTTTAGTGATCGGCTTTGCCTATTTCAAAGCCTTGTTAAGCAAGAATTCCTTAAGGCATTCATACCATGCTCTTGGTGCTTGCTTAAGCCCATAGAGCGCCTTTTGGAGTTTGTAGACATGGTTGGGAAACTTGTGATCTTCAAAGCCCGGTGGTTGCTCAACATAGACAAGTTCTTGAATAGGGCCATTGAGAAATGCACTCTTCACATCCATTTGATATAGCTTGAAGTTGTGATGAGCGGCATAGGCTAGAAGCATTCGAATTGCTTCAAGTCTTGCCACCGGTGCATATGTTTCTTCAAAGTCCAAGCCCTCTACTTGAGTGAAACCTTGAGCAACCAACCTTGCCTTGTTCCTTGTCACCACTCCATTCTCATCTTGCTTGTTGTGGAAGACCCACTTGGTGCCAATGACATTGGTATTGGGTCGTTCCACCAAAGTCCACACTTGGTTTCTTTCGAAGTTATTGAGCTCTTCTTGCATGGCCATCACCCAATCTGGTCTCCAAGTGCTTGTTCTACCTTAAGAGGCTCCAAAGAGGAAACAAACGAGTAATATTGACAAAAGTTTTAAATGTGAACGAGTTGTTACCCCCTTTTGAAGACTCCCAAGGATGTTATCAATGGGATCCCATTGTATTGTTTGCCTTAGCCTTGGATGCTCAATGGCCTCTTGTTCATCTTCTGGATCTTCATCATCATCTTGCTCAAATATGGGTTGTAGGTTTTGTCCATGAGCTAGAGTCGAATCAGCTGCTGACTGTGTAGGTGGCACTACCGCCTCAAGTGTGCACTGCCATGCTCTGGAGTTGCAGCAGGTTTTGCTGTAGTGCATTAGGTACGTCAGCGAAATTGGTGCAGCAACAACTTGAGGAACCTCCACTTCAGTGACTTCTTCTTCTTGTGGTCTAATATCACCAATAGCCAATTGCTTGATTGCTTCACATGGTGGATCCTCCTTTCCTACAACACTTGAATCAACTTGCTCCACTTGAGAGCCATTAGATTCATCAAATGTCACATGTCTACCGCAATCTCAACTCTCGGAGGTTTTGTTGAAGACACGGTAGGCATGCTCATTTGATCCATAACCAAGAAGAAAACCTTCATCAACTTTAGGTGCAAACTTAGAGGTTTTGGGTTTCTTGTTAAGTATGAAACACTTGCACCCAAACACTCTAAAGTAAGACACCTTAGGCTTGTTACCGGTTAGAAGCTCATATGAAGTTTTCTTCAACTTCTTGTGTAGGTAGAGGCGGTTGATGGCATGGCAAGCGGTGTTGATGGCATCACACCAAAAGATGTCTGACGTCTTGTACTCATCTAGCATTGTCCTTGCCATGTCAATGAGTGTACGGTTCTTCCTCTCTACTACACCATTTTGTTGAGGGGTGTATGGAGTTGAAAACTCATGCTTGATGCCCTCTTCATAAAAAAACTCAACTAGAGTATTCTTGAATTCGGTCCCATTGTTGTGTCTCACTTTCTTGATGGGAAGATCGAACTCCTTTTGAGCTCTTCTAACAAATATCTTCACCTTCTCTTGAACTTGGCACTTGTCATGCAAGAAAAACCCAAGTGAAATGGAATAGTCATCAACAATAACAAGACCATATTTGTTACCCCTGATACTTAGGTAGGACCGTCCAAAGATCCATATGTATTAGCTCCAATGGTTGCTTGGTGGTCATGATGCTCTTTGGTGGGTGAGGTGCTCCAACTTGCTTTCGGCTTGACAAGCGCTACAAATCCTATCTTTCTCAAAGTGAACATTTGTTAGTCC